>NW_011475885.1:37011-41631 GCF_000754665.1 Bison bison bison
CATCCTCTGTTGTCCCCTTCTCCTCCTGCCCTCAATCCTTCCCAGCATCAGAGTCTTTTCCAATGAGTCAGCTCTTCGCATGAGGTGACCAAAATATTGGAATTTCAGCTTCAGCATCAGTCCTTCCAATGAACACCCAGGACTGATCTCCTTTAGGATGGACTGGTTGGATCTCCTTGCAGTCCAAGGGACTCTCAAGAGTCTTCTCCAACACCACAATTCAAAAACATCAATTCTTCGGCGCTCAGCTTTCTTCACAGTCCAACTCTCACATCCATACATGACCACTGGAAAAACCATAGCCTTGACTAGATGGACCTTTGTTGGCAAGGTAATATCTCTGCTTTTCAATATGCTATCTAGATTGGTCATAACTTTCCTTCCAAGAACAGTAACTGTGCCTAAATACGCATTGTGTTGAATAAACACATTTCCCTGAAGTACAACAGTTACTGTTATTGAACACTCCTACAGTGGGCTTCCCTAGTGGTTCAGCAGTAAAAATCTGCCTGCAATGCAGGAGACCCAGATTTGATCCCTGAATCGGGAAGATCCCCTGGAGAAGGAAATGGAAACCCACTCCAGTATTTTTGCCTGGAGAATTACATGGACAGAGAAGCCTGGTGGGCTACAGTCCATTGAGTCACAAAGAGTCTAACAAAACTGAGCAACTAACTCACACACACACTCCCACGACAGCCTTTGTTCTTGAGGGGAAATGGGCAGGCTCTAGGAGACATGCCACGATGATGCCTGAAAATACTCCTGAGCTTTATTCACTTGGTAACAGATCTGGCCAGTACATGAAGCATGCAGGAGTATTCAGAATGCCTTCCTTGTTCATCCATATGTCTCCTCCTTTGGCAAGCCCAGATATCACTCTTAGCCTTCAGGTACCATCTGCTGTTCTCTGAATGTGTTGGCTCTGGGAATTCTGTACCCCTCCCCTCCTGGCCCCTCACCAACTAAGTTGCCTGCCTTCCACCACTATGTTGCATAAAATGCCCAGTGTGGCTTCAGAATTGCTTTCAGAGCAGCTGTATGTCTGCTAGTCTGCTTGGGCTGCTGTAACAAAGCATCACAGATTGGGTAGTTTAGGAACAACGGAAGTTTATTTCTCACAGTTCTGGAGGCTGAATCATAAGATTAGAGTACAGGCATGGTTGGATTTTGGTGAGGACCCTCTTTTTATAGTATCCTCACATGGCAGAAAGAGGGCAAGAGAGTTCTCTGGGTCTCTTTATTTGTTTATTTACTTTTGGCTGCACTGGGTCTCGATGCTTTTGGCATGGGCTTTCTCTGGTTCTGGTGAACGGGGCCTGCTCTCTACTTGTGGAGCACGGGCTTCTCACTGCAGTGGCTTCTCTTGTTGAAGCCCACAGGTTCTAGGCGTGTGGGCTTCAGTGGTTGTGACAAAGGCTCAGGAGTTGCAGCTCACAGGCTGTAGAATGCAGGCTTAATAGTTGTGGCCCAGGGGCTTCCTTGGTCCACAGCATGAGAAATCTTCCCAGACCATGGGTTAAACCCACATCCCCTGCATTGGCAGGTGGATTCTCATCCACTGCACCACCAGGGAAGTCCTGTGGGTCTTGTATAAGGGCACTAATCCTATTCATAAGGGCTCCACCCTCATCACCTAATCACTTCCCAAAGGTCTCACGTCCTACTTATACTGAGGGTTAGGATTTCCAAGGGGTTTCCCTGGTGGCTCAGACAGTAAAAAATCTGCCTGCAATGCAAGAGACCTGGGTTTGATCCTTGGGTTCAATCCCTGGGTTGGAAAGATCTCCTGGAGAAGGAAATGGCAACCCACTCCAGTATTCTTGCCTGGCGAATTTCATGGACAGAGAAGCCCAGTGGACATAGGCCATGGAGTTGTAAAGAGTCAGACACAACCGAGCAAAAATGAGAGAGAGAGAATAGAACTTCATAAGAGGAATTTTGGAGGGATGCAAACATTCAGTTCATTGTAATGATCATTGCTAGTATTAACTATACTTGTAATTTTTCAAACCAGTGGAATTGAAAGTAAGGGTTTAAAACACTCTGGGCACAAGGTCTCCCAAACCATTTTCTGCTTGCCCTTCCTACATCCAGATTTTTGTAAGGAAGCCTGGAAGCCTTGGAGTTGAGTGCTCAGGCCATGAGGGGTCAGCAACATTGTCAGCTAGAACTTGCTGTGACACTGAAAAGGTCCTTTATCTGCACTCTCCAGCATGATGGCTACTAGCCACACGTAGCTATTGAGCATTGAAAATTGTTGCTAGTGTGACTGAGGAACCACATTTTTATTTAATTTTAATGAATTGAATTTTGAAAGGAATTTCCTGGTGATCCAGTGGTTGAGAACCTGCTTTGCAATGCAGAAGACATGAGTTTGATCTTTGGTGAGGGAACTAAGATCCCACATGCCACAGGGCAACTAAGCTTGCCCACAACTAAAGAACCCAAGTGCCACAACTAAAGGAGCCCACACATCACAGCAAAGAAACCGTGTGCCACAATGAAGACCCAGCACAGCCAAAAAAAAGAAAAAGAAAAGAAATTTGAAATGCAAATAGCTGCATGTGACTAGTGGCTCCCAAATTGAATGGTACAAGAGAGGAAACCTAGAAGTTCGGAAAATTCTGGAACACAGGCCGTGTTTACAGGGCATCAACCTTGATTAGGCACCATTTTTGGAGGCTGCTAAGAAACTCTGAGCATCTGAAGCACCAAAGGAAAATTCTAAAGGAAGGGGGATGGCTGAGGAGGGTATGAAGGTAGACTCACCAGTTCAAATTTGTCCAGAAACAGCCCTGCTCATTCAGCATCTGGATTGTGACCAGGTGGTTGTGGCTCTAGGGTGTGCGACTGACCTCCAAGCTTTACACAAGCTCTGGGAGGCACAGTGCAGTGCAGGAGGCTATGTGACTTCACACTGACTCTTCTTTGATATCAGGCCCATTCTGTCCAGGCTATGGATCCCATAAGCCAGGAGAGTTGCTGCTCCAGCCATTATTCCCCTTGACCCCTGTATGTACTTCCTGGAAGGTACCCACTCTGTGATCTCAACCTTCTTTCTTTTTTCCCTGGCTTCCCTGGTGGCTTAGAGGGTAAAGCCTCTGGCTACAATGCGGGAGACCTGGGTTTGATCCCTGGGTCAGGAAGATCCCCTGGAGAAGAAAACGGCAACGCACTCCAGTACTCTTGCCTGGAAAATCCCATGGACGGAGGAGCCAGGTTAGGCTACAGTCCACGGAGTTGAAAAGAGTTGGACATGACAGAGTGACTTCACTTTTCCTTTCCCTTCCTTCTGTAAAAGAGCTTTGAGGTCACAAAATGGAATTTATTCACAGGCCCTAAGTTTTGCCCTGTGGGTTCTCTTATCGTGGCAACTGCCTCTCTCAATTAATATATCTGTCACCTTTGCCTGAGGCTTACGATTGCAACTCTAGAGGCCACTTTCTGTTTTCTTCTTAGCCCCATTCAGGGTGTTATCTGCAGAGCATCTTAGAAATCAGTGTGTCCAGATCCCTTGTTGTATATGAAAGGACAGATGCTCAGAGAGTGGAGAGATTCATTCCAGTCCTTCCCATGAATTGGTGGAAGAGGGGGGATTAGAAACTGTACATAACATACCCAGAGCCTCCTTAACTAGGGACCTCTCATCCTTCCTGCCTAGGATTTGTTGTTCAGTCACTCAGTCTCATCTGACTCTTTGCAACCCGATGGACTGTAGCTCTCCTGTCCATGGGACTTTTCAGGCAAGAATAGCAGTATGTAAAGGTTAATCCCAGACTTCTAATATATCCTCCCCCTGCCCCACTTACTTTCGCATCAAAGATTTTATCTTTGAAAGCTGTGTATATGTACATAGAAAAAGAGAACTAGAAATATATACACAAAACTGTTCGCTACAGTGATCTCAAGGCAACTTTCTTATGTTTTTCTCCATCGCTCAAGCTTGCCACAATAAACATGCACTAATATAAAGTAACAATCAAAGTAAACCACTGATACCCCATCTCAGGGTCTTAGAAAGCATTTTTAGTCAATAACTATTTATTGAGCGCCTGTTATTCCTACTTACACTGCTGTGTGATTCTAATCAATGTTTATATGATATAATGACAGGGCACAAGTCTGAAATGTAGTTTGTAGCAAAGAGAAATTATAGACTATTCAGTATGGTTTTTAGTTTGAATTTATTTGTTTTTCCAATTCTCTGAAAATTGCTCATCTACATAACATATGCCCTATAACTGTCCATCAGCTCCTGGTTTAGCATTGCAAACTCCTGCTCCCCTCAGGTCTTCGCAAAAGGGTGGACAGAGCTAGGACCTCCTGACTCCCACTGGTTCTCAAAGACCGCAGCCTGTCTGCCTGCCATGAGTGATTTTTATTTCGACAGTCTTCCTCCCTATTTTTGAGCTGTTTTTTGAACTTTTTTGTGTGCTGTTTTTGCTGCTTTTTTTTTCTCAATTAACAATCAAGTTAATTGAGATTAATGGCTGGCTATTCAATAAGGATTAATAACTTGCCCAAACTCCCTTGGGTTTGGAACCCAGCTCAGAGCAGCAGAGATGGTTGGATGGCACCACCAACTCTGTGGACATGAGTTTGAGCAAGCTCCGGGAG
>NW_011475885.1:41933-42698 GCF_000754665.1 Bison bison bison
CCGGCTCCTGCCAGCACCTTCTGCTGAACAAGATGCAACCCTGCCCCCAGATCCAGCAGCTCGGTCCCCAGCTCAGGAGTGTGCCCCAGGGGCCTGGGCTCCTAATGAGCGCTAAGGAGCCTCCCAGTTCTGACTGTTTCTGGGTCTCACAATCTCAATCCTGGCTCTCTCTTAGAAACCCCAGGGGGAGTTTTGTTTGTTTGTTTTTATTGTTTGTTTTTATTTTATTTATAGTCGATTTACAGTGTTGTGTTAGTTTCTGGTGTAGAGCAAAGTGATTCCGGTCTATATATAATATACACATATATACCTGTCTGCTCAGCCATGTCCAACTCTTTGTTAGACACCTTGGACTATAGAGTGCCATGTTCCTCTGCCCATGAAATTTTCCAGGCAAGAGTATTGAAGTGGGTTGCCATGCCCTCCTCCAGGGGATCAATCCAACCCAGGGATCGAACCCACATCTCTTGTGTCTCCTACATGGGCAGGCAGATTCTTTACCACTGCCCCACCTGGGAAGCCATAGATAGATAGACAGAGGTACCTATATATACATTCTTTTCCAGATTTTTTCCCGTTATAGTTTATTACAGGATATTGACTATAGCTTCCTGTGCATAAGTAGGACCTTGCTGTTTATCTATTTTATATATGGTAGCATATATCTGTGGAGAAGGCAACGGCACCCCACTCCAGTACTCTTGCCTGGAAAATCCCATGGACGGAGGAACCTGGTGGGCTGCAGTCCATGGGGTCCTAAGAGTC
>NW_011475885.1:42798-45501 GCF_000754665.1 Bison bison bison
ACTCCAGTGTTCTTGCCTGGGGAATCCCAGGGACGGGGGAGCCTGGTGGGCTGCCGTCTGTGGGGTCGCACAGAGTCGGACACGACTGAAGCGACTTAGCAGCAGCAGCAGCATATATCTGCTAATCCCAAACTCCTAATTTATCTCTCCACTGTCCCTTTCCCCTTTGGTAGTTTTGTTTTCCGTGTCTGTGAGTTTGTTTCTGTTTTGTAAACAAGTTCATCGGTATCATTTTTTAGACCACATATAAGTGATATCACAACATTTGTCTGTTACTTCACTTAGCATGTTAATGTCTACGTCCATCCATGTTGCTGCAAACGGCATGATTTTATTCTTTTTTATGACTGAGTAAGATTTCATGTTGGAAGAGGGTGGGTGTTTGCTATGACCAGGGCATTCTATTGGCAAAACTCTCTTAGGCTTTGCCCTGCTTCATTCCGTACTCCAAGGCCAAATTTCCCTGTTATTCCAGGTGTTTCCTGACTTCCTACTTTTGTATTCCAGTCCCCTATAATGAAAAGGACATCTTTTTTGGGTATTAATTCTAAAAGGTCTTGTAGGTCTTCATAGAACCGTTCAACCTCAGCTTCTTCAGCGTTACTGGTTGGGGCATAGACTTGGATTACTGTGATATTGAATGGTTTGCCTTGGAAACGAACAGAGATCATTCTGTCGTTTTTGAGGTTGCATCCAAGTACTGCATTTCAGACTCTTTTGTTGACCATGATGGCTACTCCATTTCTTCTAAGGGATCCCTGCCCACAGTAGTGGATAAAATGGTCATCTGAGTTAAATTCACCCATTCCAGTCCATTTCAGTTTGCTGATTCCTAGAATGTCGACATTCACTCTTGCCATCTCTTGTTTGACCACTTCCAATTTGCCTTGATTCATGGACCTGACATTCCAGGTTCCTATGCAATATTGCTGTTTACAGCATCGAACCTTGCTTCTATCACCAGTCACATCCACAGCTGGGTATTGTTTTTGCTTTGGCCCCATCCCTTCATTCATTCTTATTTCTCCACTGATTTCCAGTAGCATATTGGGCACCTACCGACCTGGGGAGTTCATCTTTCAGTGTCCTATCTTTTTGCCTTTTCATACTGTTCATGGACATTCCCAGATGGCCAGCACCGAAATCAGATTGATTATATTCTTTGCAGCCAAAGATGGAGAAGCTCTATACAGTCAGCAAAAACAAGACCAGGAGCTGATTGTGGCTCAGATCATGAATTCCTTATTGCCAAATTCAGACTTAAATTGAAGAAAGTGGGGAAAACCACTAAACCATTCAGGTATGACCTAAATCAAATCCTTTATGATTATACAGTAGAAGTGACAAATAGATTTAAGGGACTAGATCTGATAGACACAGTGCCTGATGAACTATGGGCAGAGGTTCATGACATTGTACAGGACACAGGGATCAAGACCATCCCCCAGGAAAAAGAAATGCAACAAAGCAAAATGGCTGTCTAAGGAGGCCTTACAAATAGCTGTGAAAAGAAGAGAAGCTAAAAGCAAAGGAGAAAAGGAAAGATATACCCATTTGAATGCAGATTTCCAAAGAATAACAAGGAGAGATAACAAAGCCTTTCTCAGAGATCAATGGAAAGAAATAGAGAAAAACAATAGGAAACATTAGAGATCTCTTCAAGAAAATTAGAGATATGAAGGGAATATTTCATGCAAAGATGGGCTCAATAAAGGACAGAAATGGTATGGACCTAACAGACGCAGACGATATTAAGAAGAGGTGGCAAGAATACACAGAAGAACACAAAAAAGATTCACAACCCAGTTAATCACGATGGTGTGATCACTCACCTAGAGCCAGACATCCTGGAATGTGAAGTCAAGTGGGCCTTAGAAAGCATCACTACGAAAAAAGCTAGTGGAGGTGATGGAATTCCAGTTGAGCTATTTCAAATCCTGAAAGATGATGCTGTGACAGTCCTGCACTCGATATGTCAGCAAATTTGGAAAACTCAGCAGTGGCCACAGGACTGGAAAAGGTCAGTTTTCATTCCAATCCCAAAGAAAGGTAATGCCAAAGAATGCTCAAACTACCGCACAATTGGATTCATCTCACACACTAATATGGCACCCCACTCCAGTACTTTTGCCTGGAAAATCCCATGGAGGGAGGAGCCTGGTAGGCTGCAGTCCATGGGGTCGCTAGAGTCAGACATGACTGAGCGACTTCCCTTTCACTTTTCACTTTCATGCATTGGAGAAGGAAATGGCAACCCACTCCAGTGTTCTTGCCTGGAGAATCCCATGGACGGGGGAGCCTGGTGGGCTGCCATCCATGGGGTCACACAGTCAGACACGACTGAAGCGACTTAGCAGCAGCAGCAGCAGCAGCAGCACACGCTAATAAAGTGATGCTCAAAATTCTCCAAGCCAGGCTTCAGCAATACGTGAACCGTGAACTTCCAGATGTTCAAGCTGGTTTTAGAAAAGGCAGAGGAACCAGAGATCAAATTGCCAACATCCGTTGGATCATCAAAAAAGCAAGAGAGTTCCAGAAAAACATCTATTTCTGCTTTATTGACTATGCCAAAGCCTTTGACTGCCAAAGCCTTTATTGTGTGGATCACAATAAACTGGAAAATTTTGAAAGAGATGGGAATACCAGACCACCTGCCTCTTGAGAAACCTGTATGCAGGTCAGGAAGCAACAGTTAGAACTGGA
>NW_011475885.1:45601-46325 GCF_000754665.1 Bison bison bison
TTTTAAACTTATATGCAGAGTACATTATGAGAAACACTGGGCTGGATGAAGCACAAGCTGGAATCAAGATTGCCGGGAGAAATATCAATAACCTCAGTTATGCAGATTACACCACCCTTATGGCAGAAAGTGAAGAGGAACTAAAGAACCTCTTGATGAAAGTGAAAGAGGAGTGTGAAAAAGTTGGCTTAAAGCTCAACGTTCAGAAAACTAAGATTATGGCATCTGGTCCCATCACTTCATGGGAAATAGATGGGGAAACAGTGAAAACAGTGAGAGACTATTTTTGGGGGCTCCAAAATCACTGCAGATGGTGACTGCAGCCATGAAATTAAAAGATGCTTACTCCTTGGAAGGAAAGTTATGACCAACCTAGATAGCATATTAAAAAGCAGAGACATTACTTTGCCAAAAAATTTCCATCTAGTCAAGGCTATGGTTTTTCCAGTAGTCATGTATGGATGTGAGAGTTGGACTATAAAGAAAGCTGAGCGCTAAAGAATTGATGCTTTTGAACTGTGGTGTTGGAGAAGACTCTTGAGAGTCCCTTGGACCACAAGGAGATCCAACCAGTCCATCCTAAAGCAGATCAGTCCTGGGTGTTCATTGGAAGGACTGATGCTGAAGCTGAAACTCCAATACTTGGGCCACCTGATGCAAAGAGCTGACTCATTTGAAAAGACCCTGATGCTGGGAAAGATTGAAGGCAGGAGGAGAAGGGGAC
>NW_011475885.1:46425-56452 GCF_000754665.1 Bison bison bison
TGTGGTGTTGGAGAAGACTCTTGAGAGTCCCTTGGACCACAAGGAGATCCAACCAGTCCATCCTAAAGCAGATCAGTCCTACGTGTTCATTGGAAGGACTGATGCTGAAGCTGAAACTCCAATACTTGGGCCACCTGATGCAAAGAGCTGACTCATTTGAAAAGACCCTGATGCTGGGAAAGATTGAAGGCAGGAGGAGAAGGGGACCACAGAGGATGAGATGGTTGGATGGCATCAGTGACTCAATGGACATAAGTTTGAGTGGGCTCCAGGAGTTGGTGTTGGACAGGGAGGCCTGGCGTGCTGCAGCTCATGGGCTTGCAAAGAGTTGAATACGAATGAGAGACTGAAATGAACTGAATATTCTGTGTGTGCGTGTAAATATATATATACCACATAATCTTTATACATTCATCTGTTGATAGACACTTAAGTGCTTCCATGTCTTGGCTATTGTAAGTACTGCTGCTATGAACACTGAGGTGCATATGTCTTTTCAAATTATGGTTTTCTCCATATATATGCTCAGAAGTGGGATTGCTAGATCATATGGCAACTCTCTTTGTAGGCTTTTGAGAAACCTCCATACTGTTCTTCATAGTGGCTACACCACTTTACATTCCCACCAACAGCGTAAGTAGGTTCTCTTTTCTTCACACCCTCTCCAGCTTTTGTTATTTATAGACTTGATGATGGCCATTCTGACTGGTGTGAGGTGATATCTCATTGCGTTGGGTTGGCCAAAAAGTTCATTTGGGTTTCTGTAAGATGTTATGGAAAAATTTGAAGGAACTTTTTGGTCAACCAATAGTTTTGATTTGCATTTCTCCAATAATTAGCAATGTTGAATATCTTTTCACGTGCCTATTGGGCCATCTGTATGTCTTCTTTGGAGGAATGTCTATTGAGGTCTTCTGCCCGTCTTTTTGATTGGGTTGTTTGTTATTTGATATTGAGCTGTATGAACTGTTTGCAGATTTTGGAAATCAATCCTTTGTCAGCCACATCATTTACAAAAATTTTCTCCCATTCCACAGTTAGTCTTTTTGTTTTATTTCTGGTTTCATTTGCTATGAAAAGCCTTGTAAGTTTAATTTGCTCCCCTTTGTTTATTTTTGCTTTTATTTCTTTTGCCTTGGGAGACTGACCCAAGAAAAGATTGCTATGGTTTATGTCAGAGAATATTTTACCTATGTTTTCATCTAGAAGTTTTAAGGTGCCGTGTTGCATATTTCAGTCTCTAAGCCACTTTGAGTTTGGAAGGAGGGAGGGGTGTGGCTGGTCTTGTAACTCTAGATTTATCTGCTGGCCGGCAGGCCCAGGTACCCCCTGGAGTCTGGCTCCTGTGTCCTGCTGACCTGCAGGACAGCTTGTGGATGGTGTGAGGGAATGTTCTGACTTCACTGATTTACATGCGTCAGACCAGCTTTGGGGGAGAGTTTTTTCAAAATGCGGATGCCCCAGTCATACCCCAGGGGTTTGGATTTAATTGGTCTGGCAACTGGGGGGCCATTTTGGTAAAAATTCCCCAAGTGAGTCTGCCAGGGAGATCAAGGAGTATTTGTAAGCAGAGTGGCATGAAAGAAAGAAACTGAACCACAGCCACTGATAAACCACTGACGCCGAGGGTTTATCAGATCGAGGGGAAACAGAGTAATCAGAGCAGGACAGGAAGCATACCCGAAGCAGTTGCCCCTCCCGCTTTGGCAGCTGTGGAGAACTCTGGTTGTTTCTTCTCATCTTCAGCAGAAAAAGAATCAATGGCATGGATGTTTCTGTCTGTTTCTGTCTGGACTGATCCTCTTGGCTCACTCAGCAGAGGCCTCACAGAGGTGGGGCCTTTGTCTCCTGTAAACTGCAGCCAGCCCGCATGCTTTGATGAAGGGAAGGCTGCTCCAGCCACCACCTGCCTCCCGTCCCGAGATGGACCAGCTCTGCCCTCTCCCTTCCCACTGTCTCAGCCTGCAGGTCAGCAGGACACAGGAGCCAGACTCCAGGGGGTACCTGGGCCTGCCGGCCAGCAGATAAATCTAAAGTTACAAGACCAGCCACACCCCTCCCTCCTTCCAAACATCAAAGGCTTCATGAGAATTAATAGTGTGGCTCTGGGGCAGAGACCTTTGGAAAGAGGTGGGAGGCTATGCCTGTCCAGTTGAGTGGACACTGAGTGGACCGAGAAAGCTAGATTGATTATTGGTGGGAGGCGCCAAGAACCATCCATCCTGAGGGGAAAAGAGAAGTCAAAAGAGAGGAAAGAGAGACATGTTCCCTGAGAGGTTGGGGTGTTTTGAGATGGGATGATGAGAGGTCTTGGAGCATCCACTCTGTTCTCATGAGGGGGTGTGTGATTTGTGTGTGCCCGTAGTTCTAAACATTTGGTTATGCTTTTTGGATATACAGTCTCTTTAGATGCTGGAGGTCGCCTGGAGAAGGAAATGGCTACCCACTCCAGTATTCTTGCCTAGAAAATTCTATGGAGAGAGGAACCTGGCGGGCTACTGTCTGTGGGGTGGCAAAGAGTTGGACACTACTGAGCAACTAACACTTTCATTTAGATGTTTTTCAAGAGAAAACAGAAACAATTTAAATTGTTTTTCTTTATATTTGGATGTAGGACCAGTGTTCCTTCTGAGTGCAACACCTCATGAATGAAAGCCAAAGCTTAAATCAAGAGTCCTGAGTTTATTGTGGGACACAGGTGTCTACCAGGTGCAGGTGAGGATTGAATTCACAACACAGCCAGTTCCCAGTAGTACAATGTCTGGCAGAAAACAGGCAGGTCCTCGCTGAATGCTGGATCCCACTACATCTTCCCACCTCAATCCTTCCCTAAGCTGATCTCAAAGGACCATGTGTTAGCCTAACTGCATGACAGAGGCTGTCTCTTTAAGGGGTGACTGGAGGTTTTGTGGGCTCCCAGAAAATGGCTTAAGGACCGTTGTGACCTGGTTGTGTCTGTGTGTTGGGGAGGGGTGGTAACACAACAGGCAAATTGCAGGGTGAGGCTTACAAGCAGTTTACTCTGGGTACCAATACTCCCTGGCAAGGTCAGTCCTAGATGGCTTCTTCTGAGGTGTGGTCACCCAGGTGACCTCTGTGGCAGCCGTCCGTCAGTCCATATCCTGGCATGGCCGCAGTTCACTCTGGCTCTTCTTTCAGGCTGGGCTCTGGCTGGGCCTGCAGGGCTGGGGCTGTGGGAGGAAGTGGTGAGTTGCCATTGGACACTTCACGATCAGGGTCTGTAATTTGG
This sequence comes from Bison bison bison, assembly GCF_000754665.1. Lineage (NCBI taxonomy): Eukaryota > Metazoa > Chordata > Mammalia > Artiodactyla > Bovidae > Bison > Bison bison. The sequence continues at coordinate 49,676 of NW_011475885.1, forward strand.
CCTGGAGAGAGTGGCCGTCCAGATGCAGGCAATTTTGACTTTGATGTGAGCAGAATTACAAGGAATCATAAAGAGAGCCTGTGATTTGGGCTGAAACCCTGCCAACACAGTCTGGTCCTAGCTTTGAGTCTTTCTGAAAAGAAATACTTGAGAAGTCAAAATCCTTAATACCAACTGGCAGCAGCCAGTGGCACTGACCCCACTGAGCACGCCAGCCTCATCCTTCACCCCCACCCCACCCAAGCCCTGGCACCCATATTAGCCATCCTCAGCTCTTCCCACTGGCTAGGCTCCTCCCCCTCCTACCTTTGTCACAGGATGCCTGTTCTGCCTGCCATCACCCCTCCCATCAGTCACCATTACCTGGCCTGGTACTTCTCCAGGGAAGACCCCCTGACCTCCACCCTCCAGAAGAGTCTGCGGGCCTTGCTCACAGCCTTCCACCCCTTCATTACACTCGGCACCTGTTTAGTGACATCACCATGGTTGATTACTAACTCCCTTCTCCCATGTTAGACTGCTGCTGCTGCTAAGTCGCTTCAGTCGTGTCCGATTCCGTGCAACCCCATAGATGGCAGCCCACCAGGCTCCCCCATCCCTGGGATTCTCCAGGCAAGAACACTGGAGTGGGTTGCCATTTCCTTCTCCAATGCATGAAAGTGAAAAATAAAGTGAAGTCGATGAGTCTTGTCGGACTCTTCGCGAACCCATGGACTGCAGCCTACCAGGCTCCTCCATCCATGGGATTTTCCAGGCAAGCGTACTGGAGTGGGTTGCCATTGCCTTCTCCATGTTAGACTGAATGTTCCATAAAGACAGAGACCACAGCTGTCCTGCTCAGCCTTGTGTTCGAGAGATGGTCCTGGGCACCTTTGTTAAATAGATGAATGAATAAAAATGAGCTGGTTTGTCAATGGGACATTTTGTGTTGCATAAAGGGTGTGCCACACAGTCCACAGACAAGGGAACCCCAAAGCTTATATAATTTGAGAGCCCCTTTGAAGAAAAATAAAGTTGACAAAAATATAACATGGGCAGGCTCACAAAAACATGTACAGAGGCCATGCCCAGGGCTTGTCTGTTAGGAACCCTACAGCTTCAGTCTCACTAACTTCCTCGTAAATCCACCCTCACCCCCTTCTAAGTGGGAATGGCCAGAGTGAGTTCCAGAACACTTTGGGGTGCAAAATTCAGGCCTCCCTCCTCAGCAAACCCTCTCCCCTCCCCTTGCCTCTTTCACTCCTGAGCCTCAGCCCTGTTGGTTAATTTGGGTCCTGAAAGGTTAGAGATGCTGGGGTGAAGGACAAAGACACCAAGAGAGTCATTTTAGGGGGCCCTCCATGCTCCTCACAACCTCATCTATGTGCAGGTGCTGCTGTCTTGAATCCTTTTAATAGGAGCAGTGATCTTCTGCCCAGGCCCTTGTGGGTATCTCTGTTAATCAAAGACTGGATAACAAACCTGTGGAGTTCTCTCTCCTCTCTGTGCTTTGCACTCCACATCCTAGCTACCTGGGCCCCTCTGAACCTGCAGCTCTGTTTTTTTCAATCTGGAGAAATGGCTGCTCTGTGCATGTCCTCCCCACTATGTGGCCTGGAAGCTCTTCTGACAGTGAGCTGGGACTCACTTCTCTCTGAGAATCACTGTCCCAAGCTGTTGTTACCAAACCAGACTTGGTAAAGTCAATCTGTTGTGGTGAAGGAGAGTGCAGTGTTTATTGCAGGCCCCAAGCAAGGAGTCCAGGGCAGCTAGTGCTTAAAAGACCCAGACTCCCCAAAGGCTTTCAGAGAAAGGTTTATAGAGACAGGGTAGGGCAGGGAGGTTGTGGGGTACATGATCAGCTTGTGGACAGCCTTCTGACTGGTTGGTGTTGAGGTAATCAGGGGTCAACATCATCAACCTTCTAATTCCAACCAGTGTGGAGTCTCCGTGCTTGTGGTCAGCCTCTAGTTAACTTCTTCCATCTGGTGAGGGTTTCACTCTGCAAAATATCTCGGGATATTATCTATAGTCCTTGAGGAAGAACTCATGACTTTGTTTAATGGCTAAAGTATCATTATTTTGTCTTGCTTGACTGTTTTCCTCGTTTTCCTCATTTTCTCACTTCTCTGATTAAATTTATTCTTTGACTAAAGTTTTCCTACAGACACAAGGCAAGTAGAGGACATGGCTGGGGGTCTATTCTGGGAAGGCATTATTATAGGGTCCTGCTCACTTACACTGTCTGTTGTCTAGTATCTGAAGACCATTGTTTTCTATATTTTTGCCTGGCTGTTTTCATTTGTTTGTTTGGAGTGAGAGAATAAATTTAGCTCCTATTGCTCTTTTGGCCAGTGATGAAAATCCACTTCATCCAGCTTCAGGAATCTGTGTGCCGAATACAACAAGCGTAAAGAACTGGAGTTTGTATGTCAGTCATTCTGGGCAGTCAAAACAATGTTCCACATAAAAAGTGACTAGTTCATCTCGCAACTCAAATAGTGGCACAACTGTTTGTCCTGGAGACAGTGACCAGTGGACTTGGGTACAGGGCAGCGTATATCCCATTTCATCACTTGGGATATTAAAAATTAAAAAAACTGCTCAAGAGCTGAGATGTAATTAATAGTTTTACTGCTTCATCAAAGATGTTTCTAACTGTAACTGGCATTTTCTTCCTTCCTTTGTTCCTTTCTCATTAATCCCAAACTCCAAATTTATCACCGCTCCTTTCCCTTTGGTAACCAATAGGACTGATTTCTACATCTGTATGGCATTTTCTTTCTGTCTTTCCTTTTCATTCTGGCGAAGATGATGGCTGGTTCACGCCCAGTGCCCACCTTCACACCCACTCTGCTTTTGCACCAGCAGTGCAAGTGTCATGCAGCCGTGGTATGGACATGAGAATTGTCTGGGCCGCTCAAACCCTGTGAAGGAGTCTCAGGGACCCTCGAGGGTCTGTGGGACATTCTGTGAGAACTCCTGAGTCAGGGATCCCAAGCACCCCTCCAGACCGTGGACTTGTGGGCCTGGGACTCCCCAGAGACACCACCTTGCTATGGATGCATTACAGCTTTCCTAATCTGTTTCTCATTTTCAAAAATGAACCTCCCCCCGGGGTGAGCTTGGGGGCATTTCTGTCCTTCCTGCTCTCTTTTCTGCCTCTGGAGCCAGGACTCGGGGCCCCAAGTCAGCTGTCACCACTGCGGAGCAGAAAGACCCCAGCAACTGTTCACGGTCTCAGCTCATGCCCGCTGAGTAGGTTGTTGGGATACCGATGTCACTGACACTCCTTCTTTTCCCTAAGATTTATTTACTTATATGCTTTGTTTTTGACTGCGGTGGTGGTCATTGCTGCACATGGGCTTTCTCCAGTTGCGGACAGTGGGGACTACTCTGCTGCGGTGCTCGTGCTTCTCATTGCAGGGGCTTCTCTTATTGCAGAGCACAGGCCGTAGGGCACGCAGGCTTCAGTGGTTGCGCTGCATGGGCTCAGTAGTTGTGACACATGAGTTTAGTTGCTCCAAAGCATGTGGGATCTTCCTGGGCCAGGGACAGAACCAGTGTCACCTGAATTGGCAGGCGGATTCTTTACCACTGAGCCACCAGGGAAACCCCTATCAACCCTTCTAGATTCCTTATTCTGTGCTAAGAAATTGCAGACATTACTTCACACATTTTGGAGTTTTCTTGACCAGTTGCAGGCTGAGCCCGTCACTCTCTACTGAGGCTGGTTCCATTCCTGGGAAAACAACCCAGAAATCACTCCTTTCTTTCATGCTGTGCTTGACAGATGTGTGAGAGTGGTTTTTTTTTTTTTTTAATTACAAATTAATTCATTCTAAAAAGTAGCAAATGCATTTATTTTCTTCTCTGCATTTTAATTTCCTCTCTGAATTTGTTTGATAGCAAGGAAAATAATAAAATAAAAATTTGTTAAGTGTGTTCTCAGAGCTCGTAGCTATATGCCCCACTCTTTTTGAGGAAAGAATAATCATATGCTACCTTTTACATGAATCAGACCTTTGCTGGAATGGAGCCATGTGTATCAGTTCAGTTCAATTCAGCTGCTCAGTCATGTCCAACTCTTTGTGACCCCCTGGACTGCAGCACACCAGGCCTACCTGTCCATCACCAACTCCTGGAGCTTACTTAAACTCAGGTCCATCGAGTCAATGATGCCATCCAACCATCTCATCCTCTGTTGTCCCCTTCTCCTCCTGCCTTCAATCTTTCCCAGCATCAGGGTCTTTTTCAGTCTGTCAGTTCTTCACATCTGGTGGCCAAAGTATTGGAGTTTCAGCTTCAGCATCAGTCCTTCCAATGAATATTTAGGACTGATTTCCTTTAGGATGGACTAGTTGGATCTCCTTGCTGTCCAAGGGACTCTCAAGAGTCTTCTCCAATACCACAGTTCAAAAGCATCAATTCTTCGGTGCTCAGCTTTCTTTTTAGTCCAACTGTCACATCCATACATGACTACTGGAAAAACCATACCCTTGACTAGATGGACCTTTTTTGGCAAAGTAATGTCTCTGCTTTTTAATAAGCTGTCTAGATTGTTCATAACTTTTCTCCAAGGAGCAAGTGTCTTTTAGTTTTATGGCTGCAGTCACCATCTCCAGTGATTTTGGAGCCCCCAAAAATAAAGTCTGTCACTGTTTCCACTGTTTCCCCATCTATTTGCCATGAAGTGATGGGAGCAGGTGCCGTGATCTTAATTTTCTGTTTTAAGCCAACTTTTTCACTCTCCTCTTTCACTTTCATCAAGAGGCTCTTTAGTTCTTCTTCACTATCTACCATAAGAGTGGTGTTATCTGCATATTTGAGGTTATTGATATTTCTCCCAGGAATCTTGATTCCAGCTTGTGCTTCATCCAGCCCAGCATTTCTCATGATGTACTCTGCATATAAGTTAAATAAGCATGGTGACAATATACAGCCTCGACCTATTCCTTTCCTGATTTGGAACCAGTCTTTTCCATGTCCAGTTCTAACTGTTGCTTCTTGACCTAAATAGAGATTTCTCAGGAGGCAGGTCAGGTGGTCTGGTATTCCCATCTCTTTCAGAATTTTCCAGTGTGTTGTGATCCACACAGTCAAAGACTTTGACATAGTCAATAAAGCAGAAGTAGATGTTTTTCTGGAATTCTCTTGCTTTTTCGATGATCCAGTAGACGTTGGCAATTTGATCTCTGGTTCCTCTGCTTTTTCTAAATCCAGCTTGAACATCTGGATGTTCACGGTTCATGTGCTGTTGAGTCCTGGCTTGGAGAATTTTGAGCATTACTTTGGTAGTGTGTGAGATGAGTGCAATCATGCAGTAGTTTGAACATTTTTGGCCTTGCCTTTCTTTGGGATTGGAATGAAAACTGACCTTTCCCAGTCCTGTGGCCACTGCTAAGTTTTCCAAATTTGCTGATATGTTGAGTGCAGCACTTTCACAGCATCATATTTTAGGATTTGAAATAGCTCAACTAGAATTCCGTCACCTCCATTAGCTTTGTTTGTAGTGATGCTTCCTAAGGCCCACTTGACTTCTCATTCCAGGATGTCTGGCTGTAAGTAGGTGATCACACCATCATGATTATCTGGGATCTTTTCTGTATAGTTTTTCTGTGTATTCTTGCCACCTCTTCTTAATATCTTCTGCTTCTGTTAGGTCCATACCATTTCTGTCCTTTATTGTGCCCATCTTTGCATGAAATGTTTCCTTGGTATCTCTTATTTTCTTGAAGAGATCTCTAGTCTTTCCCATTCTATTGTTTTCCTCTATTTCTTTGTATTGATCACTGAGGAAGGCTTTCTTTTCTCTCCTTGCTATTCTTTGGAACTCTGAATTCAAATGGGGATATCTTTCCTTTTCTCTTTTGCCTTTCGCTTCTCTTTTTTTCATAGTTGTTTGTAAGACCTCCTCAAACAACCATTTTGCCTATTTGCATTTCTTTTTCTTGGGGATAGTCTTGATCACTGCCTCCTGTACAATGTCATGTACCTCCATCTGTAGTTCTTCAGGCACTCTGTCTATCAGATCTAATCCCTTGAATTGATTTGTCACTTCCACTGTACAATCTTAAGGGATTTGATTTAGGTCACACCTGAATGGTCTAGTGGTTTTCCCTACCTTGATTGCCAAATTATTTAATACTCATACTGTCCTAAAAAATATTTGTCAACAGTTTACAGATGAGGAAACTGAGGCTCAGAAAATGCCTCTGGCCCATGTCATACAGCTGAGTAGAGGCAGAGGCAGGATTTGCACCCAAATCTCTCTGACTTCAAAGCTGGTTCTCAGATGTTCCCTAAGGACCCCCCTGTGTACCAGACAGCTTGTCAAGTGCTGTGGAGACCAGGAAAGGGACTGGTGTCAAGCCCTGCCCAGAAACAGCTTGCTGTTGTTGTTTAGTTGCTAAGTCATGTCTGACTCTTTGCAACCCTGTGGACTGCAGCATGCCAGGCTTCCTTATCCTTAACTATTTCCTGGAGTTTGCTCAATTCATGTCCTTTGTGTTGATGATGCCATCCAACCATCTCCAGGGTCAGAAAACAAGATGTACAGAAACCCAGAGTTTGGGGAAGTCTTGTCTCTAGGGAGCCTGGAAGATTTCTTGGAGGAGATAAACCTGACCCTCTGCAGGCCAGTGGGCCTTGCTGGGGTCAGTTTGGGGAATGGGGGCTGGCAAGAATGCCCAGAGCAGGAAACCACGCAGCATCCTGAACCTGCCCTGATTTTAGTCTGACCAGACCTGGACAGGAGCCAGTAGTGAGCTCATTTCCCCAGGCCAACTCGGAGCTGCG
>NW_011475885.1:56552-61413 GCF_000754665.1 Bison bison bison
CGGAGCTGCGGGGACAGGATCTGGCCCAGGGCTTGGGATTCAGGCTCAGCCCCCTTGTCTGGTTTTGCAATAGCTGATTCATTGCCCTGCTTTTCCAGCCCTCCCCAGAGGCTTTCTCCAGCTCTCCCATCACCCTAATCTCCTGCTGAAGAGCACGCCCTTCTGCCATGGCTGCTGAGAACCTGGGTTGAGGACATGTGGCCCTGGCCCAGTGATCCATTCCCGAGCCTGGGGACTGAGAAGTACAGTAAAAAGGAACCCCACCAACATCCCCTGCAGGACAAGTCGGAAGTGTTTTAGCTCCCAAGTCCTTGGGAAGCACCTCACCAATGGCCACTATCCCATTACTATTATTGTCATTACTGTTGTCTTTCTTCAACAGTCTTCCAACCTTTCTTGAATGGCCTTCTTCCCCTTTCCTTGACTCCATTCCTGTCCATCTTTCTCTGTAGCATCTACCTCTCCCTCCTGGCTTCCTCACTGTCCCAGACTTTAAAAATATACACTCCCTTGTCTCATTCCATCAGTGCCTAGGGAATCCCTGGGAGTCAAAAGGGATCTTCTGTAACAGGTGGTCTTGGTGTGTGTGTTAATCCACTAAATGAGCCCATGCTGACACATGAGTGAGGTGGGTGGTTCCACACATGGCCTCTCACACACAGTATAGGAAGACACAGACCTTATGCTAATCCGTGTTTATTGAGCAACTATTTAGTGCAAGGCACCATGGTGAACTTTGTCAATATCTCCCAAAGCCAAGAGGGTTACTTCAAAAAGTACTGGAAAGGCATTTCCTGAACTTAGTTCTCATGTCTGTCTATCTGTCTGTCCTTGCAATTTGCTCATGTTTTCACGTTTTAACCCTGAGACAGAACTCTTTCCCATAATCAGGGAGAGTCAGGAGCATACAAAAAAAAAGGATGGCGAAGCCAAGAACAAAGAGAGCCCACAGAAACCCAAGCTGTGTATGAAACAAGACAGGCAGTGCTGAGCTGTGGCCTTGGGACTCTCCCTTCCAACATCAGTCACTGTGCAGAGGAGGAGGGTAAAGGATGTCCCCCACCCAAGTTAGAGCTGCTGGGGATTATAGAAAGCTCCACCAGAGGCCCAGCCAACAGGGATCCAGATGAGAGTCTGAACTGTGCTTTAGATATTAGACAACTGAAAGTAGAGTCATGAGCCCACTCTCTTCTCAATCCCGTGGGCCTCCGTGGAAGGCCACATGTTTCAGAGCAGTCTGGGGTCTGGAGAGAGAGAAGTCTGAGTAATGACGCCAGTGTAATGAGAGATCCTTCTTATCCAGCAGTATGACTTAGCCCTGTGCCATGGTGAACTTCCCTTTTTGTTTCCATGAACTCTGCAGCAGGGCTGGGTTTCCTGTCCTGGAGAGGGACCGTCCACCAGCTTGCTCTGCTCTCTCTCCTTCGAAATTCCTGGGAAGAGGCCCAGAGCAGAAGCCAAATTGATGCAGAAGAGGCACCGCAATGTGGTTGGAGCCCAGAAACTCACTGTTGTGGGCACAAGGCTCCTTGGGGGCTTAGCAGTCAGCGGTCCTGTGTTCCAGAAGCTCTGGGATGGAGTCCCCTCCTAACTTAAGTCAGAAGGACCCGGAGGCAAGCTTTTGCTAACTTGAATCAAGAGGTTTCTTTTCTCCCTGCAACCCTTTTCCTTTTTTCAAAGGAAACCTTTACCACAGTGGAAAAGATTTCTAATTTTTTCCTAATTAGGTAAATAACATATATTCTATACTATAATTTTTTTAATTGAATACCACAAAAAAGTACAAAGAAAATAAAAATCACCTGAGTTCTCGCCACACTGAGCTGTTACCACTGATCATTTAGTAACCATCATTTCATTCATCATCATATACAGACACGCACATACCTTAACATGAAAGGGAAGTCACACATGATGCTTAATCACAGACATTTCAACGATGTGTTTTTGTTTAGGCTTAGTTTAGTTTGGTCTGTTCTGGACCTGACTGACTTGGCTGGGTTTAGTTGAGTTTAGTCTGGTCTGTGTCGTTTGGTATGGTGTGGCTTGCTTTGGTTTCACTCGTTTGATTTGGTTTAGTTGGGTTTTGTTTGGTTTGGTTTGATGTGTTCTGTTTGATCGATTTTAGCTGGATTTAGTTTGATTTGGTCTGATCTGATCTGTCTTGATTTGGCCTGGTTTGGTCTACTCTCTTCTGATCACATCTGATCTGATCTCATCTGGTTCGATTTGGTTTGGTTGGGTTGAACTTACCTCCCCAGCCTCCCTCCTTGACATGTATCCTCAAGTATCTTTCTTCATGTTCATTCAAACGTGAGGGGGTTGGAAGCATAGTATATTTCACAAAAACTGAGACTTTGCTGTATATATCTCTCCACACCTTGCCTTTCTTTTCCCTGATATATCCTGGAAATCCCTCTGAGCCAGTTAGTATAGATCCAGCTCATTCCCTTTCATGACTGCCCAATATTCCATGGTATGTGTGGACCCTGGGCACTCAGTTGTTTGTCCACCAAGAGACTGTAGCCCGATCTCCCATGTTTGGCCACTACACATGTGTTTCTCTCGATGCCATCGTGTTACACCCACCTCCAAGGACTGTATTCACATAACTGTGTCACCCTGCAATGCAGGCTGCAGTTATTATTATCTCGTGCCTAGTCTTCCATTCTGATACTTTTGTTCCTGTGGAAAGCACACCCAGCAGTGAGACTGCTGGGTCGGAAGATCTGTGTGTTTTTACTTGTAATAGGTCCTGCCATATTGCTTCTCTCTCCTCTCAAAAAAAGTTAATAACTTACATTTCCATTGGCATTGGCAGTATATGAGCAGAAATTCCCACTATCTCCCAATTCCAGTCATCAGCAATATCTGATTGTTACTGTTTTCTGGTGGGGGGGATTGCTGTGTGGGGTCTTCATTTTGGTGCACAGACTCTAGAGAGCATGAGCTCAGGAGTCCCATGGTATGTGGGATCTTAGTTCCCCCACCAGGGATCGAACCCATGTCCCCTGCATTGGAATGGGGATTCTTAACCGCTGGACCCCCAGGGTAGTCCTTCTCATTGTTACTTTATTTTGCATTTTCTACATTGGTAATGAGGCAGTGAGGCTGAGCATCTTTTCATTTGTTTATCAATCAATTTGGATTTGCCCTGTAATTTTTCTATTGAGCTACTCATCCTTTTTATTTAATAAGAATTTTCTATTATAAATTTTCATCCTTTATCTGTCATATGAGCTGTGTATCTGTTTCCTCACCCCAACTTTAACATTTGCTTTTTCATCTTGTTTATGGTATCATACATTTATTTCAAATTTAATATTGTAATTTCATGTAGTAATTAATCTATTTTTTTTCATTTATAGCTTTCAGGTTTATTGCCTTAGATTAAAAGGTATTGCTATTCCCTAGACTATACATATATTTTCCTAGATTTCAATATTTTTGTTTTATTTTTTACATTTAAGCTTTTAATCTAGAATTTATTTGTAAATACAGTGTAAGAGAAGAATAGAATCCAACTTTATTTTCTTTCATATGGATGGCCAATGATGCGATTATCATTTATTAAAGAAATATTCAGGGACTTCCTTGGTGGTCCAGTGGTTAAGAATCCGCCTGCCAATGTAGGGGACACAGGTTCAATCCCTGGTCCAGGAAGATGCCACATGCCATGGAGCAACTAAGCCCATGCGCTATAGCTACTGAGCCTGTCGTCACAACTACTGAAGCCCATGTGCCAAGCACCTGTGCTCTGCAAAAACAGAAGTCACCACAGTGAGAAATCCATGCACCACAACAAAGAATAGCCCCCGCTGGCTGCAGTCAGCTAGAGAAGCCTGAGGCAGCAACGAAAAACCAGTGCAGCGTAAAAAAATAATAATGTAAGTAAATAATTTTCTTTAAAAAAAAAAAGAAATATTCACTTGCAACTGAAATAAAATCTCACCTTTGTCACATATTGGGTTGGCCAAAAAGTTCATTTGGGTTTTCTCATAATATCCTGCAGAAAATCTGAACAAACTTTTTGGCCAACCCAATATTACAGTCACATGCATTGTGACTATTCTGGGGCTTTCTCTTCTGTTTCAGTGTTCTATCCATCTATTTTTGTGCCAGGACTATTCTGACTCTGATTGCAGAGGCTTTGTGGTATGTTTTAATATCTTGTAAAGCCCTCTAGCCTTATTATCCAGAAGACATGCAAGCCATCGAGATGCCAATTAAAACTATACTACCTTCTTATTATATTTTCTATCCAAGAATATGGATGTGCTTCCATTTGTTCAGCTCTTTAAGACTTTAAGTTTTCTTCCTATAATTCCTGTACATGTTTTCTCAAATTGATTCCTAAACTTATTATAACTATGATGCTGTTATGAATGAGTTATTTTCCATTTCTTCCTATGGCTAGTCTACTATTAGTTTAGAAATAAACCCTACACTTTAACATATTTATCTCAGTTCAGTTCAGTTCAGTTGCTCAGTCATGTCCGACTCTTTGCAACCCCATGAATCACAGCACACCAAGCCTCCCTGTCCATCATCAACTCCCAGAGTTCACTCAGACTCATGTCCATCGAGTCAGTGATGCCATCCAGCCATCTCATCCTCCGTCGTCCCCTTCTCCTCCTGCCCCCAATCCCTCCCAGCATCAGAGTCTTTTCCAATGAGTCAACTCTTCGCATGCGGTGGCCAAAGTACTGCAGTTTCAGCTTTAGCATCATTCCTTCCAAAGAAATCCCAGGGCTGATCTCCTTCAGAATGGACTGGTTGGATCTCCTTGCAGTCCAAGGGACTCTCAAGAGTCTTCTCCAACACCACACTTCAAAAGCATCAATTCTTTGGCGCTCAGCCT
>NW_011475885.1:61513-101472 GCF_000754665.1 Bison bison bison
TCAATTCTTTGGCGCTCAGCCTTCTTCACAGTCCAACTCTCACATCCATACATGACCACAGGAAAAACCATAGCCTTGACTAGACGGACCTTTGTTGGCAAAGTAATGTCTCTGCTTTTGAATATGCTATCTAGGTTGGTCATAACTTTCTTTCCAAGGAGTAAGCATCTTTTAATTTCATGGCTGCAGTCACCATCTGCAGTGATTTTGGAGCTCAAAAAAATAAAGTCTGACACTGTTTCCACTGTTTCCCCATCTATTTCCCATGAAGTGATGGTACCAAGTGCCAAATTTCCTTATTAGGGAGGAGTTACTTTGGGGTTTGTTTGTTTGCTTTTACTAACTCTAGAATACTGAGGTTTTCTAGATATAACTATACCATCAACAAAATGGGCAATTTTATCTCTTTTTCCCCCAAAATTTTCTACAAATTATTTCACTCTCCTTTCTTTCTGTACCCATTAAAACTTCCAAAACAATATTTAACAATAATGGGGACAGTGTTCCTGATTTAAATGGAAGTGTCTTAACAAATCACTATTTGTAGTATTCGTTGTCTTTTGATATTTAATTATATTAACTATAGTTAATATATTAATAGTTCCTTCTGTTTTTCTTAGGATTTCTATTGGGAAAGGCTGCTGAATTTTACTGAATGCCTTGTCAACCTCCATTGATCTGATCACATTTTCTTCCTTTAATTTGTTGATGAATATAGAAGTCTAAATAAAATATTAGCATTAAATCAAAAGAATAATACATTTTGACCCAAGGATTTATCCCCAATATGTAAGGGTATATTGGTATCTCTATTCACAAATTAGATTACTTAGATTTTGGTTTTGTACTTTTTCAGGTTTCACATATAAGTTGACGGTGTTGACCTATTCAAGTTTTTCATCTCATCGCATCTATTTATACGCTACCATTTCTTCTAGTTTTTCAAATCTGTTACTGTAGTTACACCTGCGTTTGCCTACAATTGTTCTGATTCCTCCTACACGTATGCTCACACTTACCTTCCTCTGGGCTGGTCTTCTGTAATTCTGCTCTCATTTTCTTTCCCCCTTGGTCACATTTTTTTTTTTTTTCTGTTTTCATTGGACTTTTTGAAAATGGAAGTAATGTTTAACACTAGAATCTGGCCATTTAAAATCTTGCACATGTGTTTTTACTAACTGAAGTAATGTGGCCGCCGTCCCATCTTGACCCGCCTTGATTGACACAATTCCTTGGGGGTCCTGACTCTTTCACCTGAAGCGGTGACACCCACACTGTGACAGAAGAGGCCTTATGAAACTGTGAGCTCTTTCTAGAGGACAACTCTGGTTCCCGATTCCTGGCAGAGGCCTGGGCGCTGCTGGCTCTTCAGGAATGCTGAGAAGAAGGATGCAAGAAAAGTTGAATGACTCCCTAGAATGGTTCTAAAGAATGGGAAAAGAGAGGTTTCAATTACACTTTTGCTTTTTCCTTATGACAAAGGCAATATTTACTCACTGAAAAGAATTAAAAATATGGAAGTCAAAAGGAACATTTAATTCACCCAACAGGGACTTCCCTGGCAGTCCAGTAGTTAAGACTCCACACTTCCAATGCAGGGGGTGTGGGTTTGATTCCTGGTCGGGGAATTAAGATCCCACATGCCTCATGGCATCACAAAAAAAAATTAAAAACAAACCAAAAAACCACCCAACATCCCCTGACCCAGAGATTACATGTCACTAATACTACTACTGAGGAGGTGGTTCATGGCAGCACAGGCCCAGCATCAGTAGAGAAGCTCCATTGCCCATTCTGGTGGGATCTCAGGCAAGTGAGCCTACCTCTTGATCCTTGTTTTCCTCATCTAAACCAGAGAGAACACTGCACCACGTAGGTTCGTTATAGGATCAACTGAAATAATATTTACAAAGCACTTGACACATAGTAAGAACTCAAGGGACAGATACTATTAATAACATTCTTTATATGTCCGTTCAGTCTTTTCCTCTATGCAAATCTATGACATTATATAGACACATACACATATATAGTAAAAATGGAAGCTGGGTCCCAGGATGTTTCTAGAATAAGGAATGAATGTTCTTGTTTCACCCCAGCACACGGAAGCAGAGTTGGGTCTCTTTTCTGCCTCCTCAGTCCATGCACAGCACACATGCTTCTCCTTGGCAGTCAGACTGGAGCCTGCCTCCCCCTTCAAGGTGTGAGCTCCTCCTAAGCCCACCTGGGCTCTATTAGTGGACAGGATCAAAGGAAGCCTAGTCTATGTTTTTTCATTCAATGTGCCCCATGTGTTCTACATCTTACTCTTTAGTGCAGTGATATTTGTCAGAATGAAACAGCATTCACTACTTGCAAATCACAGGATATAAATAATTTAAATGCACTCCAAAGATATTATTTTAAACTAGACTGCCCAGATAGGCTGGACAAAGGGAGGTTGAGCGAGAGTCATCTCATCCTATTTAATCCTGAAACTGTCTGGGAAGGATCTCAGAGTGCCTCTCTATCCTAATATTTGTAAAATTTCTTTTCTAAATGTACACAGTTATTTCAACATTTGGTACATTTCTGTCTGTACAATAACACTTCAGCTCTGCATTCAGTTTTCGTTACCTAGAGTTAGACATTGAGTGGATACTTTCAGTGCTCATTGAATGAATGAATGAATGGGTTAAGTGAACTCCTGCCCAAGCTAGGAAATAGAAGAGAACTAAATCCAGAACTAAAATCCAGATCTCACAACCTCTGATCCCAAGTCTTACACCTTTCTATCTTTTCACCAGGATAATTTATATCTTACATCAAACCCAAACAGCCATCTTCAGTCCTATTCATCCTCCATTCATTCATTTAGCAAATAGTCATTGGGCACCTACTGTGTGCCAGGTTCTTCCTCTAATAATTACACACACAGAAGTATGAGTGATGACCTTGGCCATTGCTGTTATTGAAGAGTCTAAGTGGTCCAACCCATGCTATCCAGAGGAGGGACCTACTCCCCTTTACACCCTGCTCTAGCCCAGCCTGAAGGAGAGTCAGGATTGGGAGGTGGAGATAGGAGGGAGAAATATTGTGCCCTGATCCCTTCTTTGGGTGCAGCATCTCAGGTTCCCAAGTCCTTCCAGCCACACCCTCAGCTCCCCCTGGTCCCCAACTATTGCTCTTTACCCACAATGCCATGCCTCAGGCTGTAGACCTCTTCTTCCCCCTCTCAGGAAGGATCTAAGTCCATCTGCAGCCTGGTCATTGGTCACTGGTCACCCACGGCACGTGAGGCCTCTCTCCTCACATGCTTCAACTTTTTAGCACTTTCTACCTCATGTTCTGGATTATCCAGTGTGTATCTTATCTCCTCTACTAGATTATCAGTTCCCTGGGCTCAGGATCCATGTCAAATTTATCTTCGCATCTTCAGCTATACCTGGTGTGATGCCTTACGGTGAATATTGCTTTGTTGAATAAATAAGTGGATGAAAGTGTAATGGAAGGAGAAAATGTTATATGATGAGAGAGAGGTTAGAGAAAACAGGATTACTTACTTACTGTAGGTAGTGAACTAGAATTTGGGGGGACAGAGGAGAGAAAAGAGGAAGGGAGGAAAGTCTATGTACATGGCAGGAACCCAAGTAAATAGAAATGGCCACAGGACTTTTTAAGAGCAAAAGAACTTGATATTTGACTCTGGGGTTTATAGGGTATGATGGAGCCATCTCTCACCATATCCTCAATCTTCAGTGACACATGCTGCACTGATAGAAACCTTGTATGAGTTTATGGGAAATCAAAGAAGTGGAGCAGTGTTGCACATCTGGAGTGAAGGCAGAGGGGGCGTGTGTGTGTGTGTGTGTGTGTGTGTGAGATAAGTCGCTTCAGTCGTGTCTGACTCTTTGCGACTCCATGGACTGTAGCCTGCCAGTTCATGGGATTCTCCAGGCAAGAATACTGGAGTGGGTTGCCATCCATTTACTTCTCCAGAGGATCTTCCTGACCCAGGGATCGAACTTGTGTCTCTTGTGTCTCCTGCATTGGCAGGCAGGTTCTTTACCACTAGCGTGACCTGAGAAGGCAGAGAGGATAGATGTGAGAAATCCACAGAACTAATTCAGTAGAAGCTGACACTCAGAGCCCAAGGTAATGGTGAAAAGCCCAAGCCCCTTTCCCCACCAGAGTCCACAGAAAAATTAGGCGGGAGAGGAGGGTTCCATCACACATGGATTGAGGTTAAGGTTATTTCATTTGAATCTTAAAATCCAGGATACTTGATACCTGGCATATGAATGAAAAATTAATTATGGCTAGATTGTTAATGGGCTATATATAGTGGCTTAGTGCATGTTCCTCTCCCCCCAATCCAAAAAAAAAAATCACTTCCTATGGCCATCATTGTCTCGTGGAGTGGCTTTCAGGGTCCATGTGAGAGATGCTTTTGAGCTGAGACAATTATCTGGGAGTTCTTTAAGTTCATGAACCCTGATTCCAAGGACCCTTTTAACCCTATCTTCCCAGATAAGTCGCTGTCCCAGTGAAATCAAAGGTGAGTGGCTAGAAGTGTCTGACTATTGTTATATGCTGCCAGCTGACCCGGTAGGCACAGAAGGAAGCTAGGCATTGAAATGTTGTTGTTCAGTCACTCAGTTGTGTCCAACTCCTTGCCACCCCATGGACTGCAGCACACCAGCCTTCCCTATCCTTCACCAACTCCCGGAGTTTGCTCAGACTCATGTCCATTGAGTCAGTGATGCCATCCATCTGTCTCATCCTCTGTTGTCCCCTTCTCCTGCCTTCAATCTTTCCCAGCATCAGGGTCTTTTCCAATAAGTCGGCTCTTCGCAATAGATGGCCAAAGTATTGTAGCTTCAGCATCAGTCCTTCTAATGAATATTCAAGGTTGATTTCCTTTAGGATTGACTGGTTTGATCTCCTTACAGTCCAAGGCACTCTCAAGAGTCTTCTCCAACACCACAGTTCAAAAGCATCAATTCTTCCGTGCTCAGCCTTTTTTATTGTCCAGCTTTCACATCTGTACATGACTTCTGGAAAAATCATAGCTTTGACTCTACAGACCTTTGTTGGCAAAGTAATGTCTCTGTTTCTTAATACGCTCTCTAGGTTTGTCATTGCTTTTCTTCCAAGGAACAAGCATCTTTTAATTTCATGGCTGCAGTCATCATCTGCAGTGCTTTTGGAGCCCAAGAAAATAGAGTCTGTTACTGTTTCCATTGTTTCCCCATCTATTTGCCATGAAGTGATGGGACCAGATGTTATGATATTCATTTTTTTGAATGTTGAGTTTTAAGCCAGCTTTTTCACTCTCCTCTTTCACCTCCATCAAGAGGCTGTTTAATTCTTCACTTTCTGCCATTAGAGTGGTGTTATCTGCATATCTGAGGTTATTGACATTTCTCCTGGCAATCTTGATTCCAGCTGGTGCTTCATCCAGCCTGGTATTTTGCATGATGTACTCTGCATATAAGTTAAATAGCAGGGTGACAATATACAGCCTTGACGTACTCCTTTCCCAGTTTGGAACTAGTCTGTTGTTCCATGTCTGGTTCTAATTGTTGCTTCTTGACCTACATACAGGTTTCACCAGAGGCAGGTAAGATGGTCTGGTATTCCCATCTCTTTAAAAATTTTCCACAGTTCATTGTGATCTGCAGTCAAATGTTTTAGTGTAGTTAATGAGACAGTAGATGTTTTTTCTGGAATTCTCTATCTTTTTCTATGTTCCCTCTTTTTCTATGTTCCAATGGATATTGCCAGTTTGATCTCTGGTTCCTCTGCCTTTTCTAAATCCAGTTTTTACATCTGGAAATCCTTGGTTCACATACTGTTGAAGCCTGGCTTGAAAGATTTTGAGTATAACCTCTTACTAGCGTGCCAAATGAGTGCAATTATCCAGTAGTTTGAACATTCTTTGACATTGCCCTTCTTTGGGATTGGAATGAAAACTGACATTTTCCAGTCCTGTGGCCACTGCTGAGTTTTCCAAATTTGCTCGCATATTGAGTGCAGCACTTTCACAGCATCATCTTTTAGGATTTGAAATAGCTCAGCTGGAATTCCATCACCTCCACTAGCATTCAAATGACCTTGTTTCAAATTCCAGTTCATGAGTTAATGTGAATCCAAGCAAACCACTTAATATCTTTGAGTTTCTGTTTTCAGACCTGTCAAACGGTGGAAATGTCACTGTATCTGCCAAAAACACAGTGTTGTTGAGGTACGAACTAGGAAGGTCTCTGGGAAGCCCGAAGGGCTGTTTCTACTATGGGCACAAATCATATTTTACTTCATTTTAAACATAGTCCTTTAGTTTCCTTGGGCAGTCTTGATTCAGTTCTACCCTCAGTTCCAGACAGAGTAGGGAAATGTGCGGAGGTTGTAGAAATGGATATCCAGGCAACTGGCTTCTAGAAGTGATGACAGAGAACAAAGAAGGTCACAAGGTGAAAATCTGAAAAAACAACAACTCTGAGAACAGAACACACTGAGCTACTTATAGGGCTATAAAGCTTCGTCACCCCGTAAAACTTAATAATCCCCTCAAAGTATCTATGGGGAGGTGGAAAGCAACAGGGTAATTCTGGCCAAGTAGTGATGGCTCAAGGCAGTGACTAGGCCCCGCCCTGGTGCTCAAGCACACACCAGACAATGGCTTGTGCTCAGAGGGCTGGCCTCACAGCAAGAAAAACAGGCTGGGCTGTGTTGCTCCATGTTTACTAAGGAAGGTGCCATTGAAGCGTATTTTAGAAAGATTTTCATTAAAATGGGACCAAGGGGAAGGGGGAAAGTCATGTAGACATAGATTCAAACTGAGCCCCAGAACTTCCCTGTGGTTAAGAATCCTCTTGCCAATGCAGAGGACACGGGTTCAATCCCTGGTACAGGAAGATTCCACATGCCACAGGACAACTAAGCCCATGTACCACGATTACTGAGCCCATTTGCTGCAACTACTGAAGCCCATACACCCTAGAGTCCATGCTCTGCAGTAAGAAAAGCCACCACAATGAGAAGTCTGAGCCTTCAACTTGACACAACTAGAGAAAGCCCATGCACAGCAGCAAAGACCCAGCGTGGCCATAAAATAAATGAATAAATAATAAATAACTTTTTAATGTAGCTATATAAAGAGCAACAAAATCCCCAGCTCCATCCTAACCAGGCTACTGATGTGAACAAGTAACACCTCTGAGCCTCAGTTTCCTTATAGGCACAATGGGAATACTAAGAGCCTTCTCACAGAATTGTTGAGGGCCCTAAATGACATAACAAATTGCAGCCAGCACACAAGTTACCCTTAAAAGGTAGGTTTCAATGATCAAGGAGATTTATGGATCCAAAGCTTGGACCCCTGCCAAAAGACTGGGTAAATTAAGCATTGCATCAGTATTGTTAGTAGCGTTGCTGCTCTTGCTCCTACTACTGCAAGTAATAAGCTCATTGTTACTCCATTCCCATGAAGACTCTAAGGAGCAGCTATCGATCATATGAGACATTCGCTGGATCATCAAAAAAACAAGAGAGTTCCATAAAAACATCTATTTCTGCTTTATAGACTATGCCAAAGTCTTTGACTGTGTGGATCACTATAAAATATGGAAAATTCTTAAAGAGATGGGAATACCAGACCGCCTGACCTGCCTCTTGAGAAACCTGTATGCAGGTCAGGAAGCAACAGTTTAGAACTGGACACAGAACAACAGACTGGTTCCAATTAGGAAAAGGAGTACGTCAAGGCTGTATATTGTCACCCTGCTTATTTAACTTATATGCAGAGTACATCATGAGAAACGCTGGGCTGGAAGAAGCACAAGCTGGAATCAAGATTGCTGGGAGAAATATCAATAGCCTCAGATATGCAGATGACACCACCCTTATGGCAGAAGGTGAAGAGGAACTCAAAAGCCTCTTGATGAAAGAGGAGAGTGAAAAGTTGGCTTAAAGCTCAACATTCAGAAAACTAAGATCATGGCATCTGGTCCCATCACTTCATGGGAGATAGATGGGGAAACAGTGGAAACAATGTCAGACTTTATTTTGGGGGGCTCCAAAATCACAGAAGATGGTGATTGCAGCCAGGAAATTAAAAGACACTTATTTCTTGGAAGGAAAGTTATGACCAACCTAGATAGCATATTCAAAAGCAGAGACATTACTTTGTCAACAAAGGTCCGTCTAGTCAAGGCTATGGTTTTTCCAGTGGTCATGTATGGATGTGAGAGTTGGACTATGAAGAAAGCTGAGCAGTGAAGAATTGATGCTTTTGAACTGTGGTGTTGGAGAAGACTCTTGAGAGTCCCTTGGACTGCAAGGAGATCCAACCAGTCCATTCTAAAGGAGATCAGTCCTGGGTGTTCTTTGGAAGGACTGATGTTGAAGCTGAAACTCCAATACTTTGGCCACCTCATGTGAAGAGTTGACTCATTGGAAAAGACCCTGATTCTGGGAAGGATTGGGGGCAGGAGGAAAAGGGAACGACAGAGGATGAGATGGCTGGATGGCATCACCGACTCGATGGACGTGAGTTTGAGTGAACTCCGGGAGTTGGTGATGGGCAGGGAGGCCTGGCCTGCTATAGCTCGTGGGGTCACAGAGTCAGACACGACTGAGCGACTGAACTGAACTGAACTGATCGATCATATGGGCAGAAAAGCATTTATCTTCAAGGTCTCAGTTCACAGACCACTTCTTCAATGAAAGACCACTTTCTCACCACTGGCCTCTCTCAAGCAGATGGACTCGCCCTGCTCTGTGCTCCCCAGGCACTGTTCACATGTCTATTAGGCAGGCTTTCCTGTCTTATTGGATATGGTTTCTAACAAAAGGTAAGAGCAATCCATTGCATTTGGGTGGCCTGGGTTCAAACCTCTGTGTTATCTCTGGCTAAGATGTTTTACTTCTCTATGCCTCATTTTCCAAATCTGTAAGTGTGTGTGTGTGTGTGTGTGTGTGTGTGTGTGCGCGCGCGCACGCACACACACACTCTTTACAACCCGATGGATTGTAGCCCACCAGGCTTCTCTGTCCATGGGATTTTCCAGGCAAGAATACTAGAGTGGGTTGCCATTCCCTTCGCCAGGGGATCTTCCCAACCCAAGGATCAAACCCACGTCTCTTGTGTCTCCTGAATTGGCAGGTGGATTCTTTACTGCTAGCTCCACCTGGGAAATCTATAGAGCATTGTAAATTACCTACCTCATAGAGGTAGTATGAGGATGAGATGAGTTCTTACATGCAAGTTTCTTGGAACAGTGCTTGGGGACAGAGTAAGTGTCACCAAATATTAGCTGTTATGATGATTTGTATACAATATGTATATATTTGAATGTGTGAAATAAATAAACAGCACCTCGTACAAATGGATACTGGGTGTTATAGGGTTGAAAGCAGATGGCTGGGAGAAGCTCTATTTCAGTGAATTGCTGGGCAGTTTTGCTAGAAGTTCTGTGACCTTTCTTTCCTAGTCAACAGGCTTTTGGAGGTGGGGAGAGGGTTGTGAAGCAGAAGACACTGAAGTCCTTTCTTGATTTTACAAGACTCCCTGTCTTGTGACAGCACAGGATTGGAATTCAGAGGCTCCGAGACCCTCGCCTGAGGCATTTAGGAGAGGAATTCCATCTGCTGTCCCGTTCTGTATAAACAAGCAACGCGGCAGGGACCAGTCCCTTTTCTCTATAGGGAGCCACTTGTTCCTCTATTTTGTTTTTGCCCTCTTAGCCTTTATAGGATAATAAATCACTAAAATGGTATGTGGTTTCAAAAAGCTAAAGTTGCATTTTTTCCCCATCCAACTCAAATCTTTGGGCTTCCCTGGCGGCTCAGATGGTAAAGAACCTGCCTGCTAATGCAGGAAACATGAGACACAGTTTCCATACCTGGGTCGAGAAGATCTCCTGGAGGAGGACATGGCCACCCACTTTACTATTCTTGCCTGGAGAATCCCACGAGCAGAGGAGCCTGGTGGATTATAGTCCGTGGGGTCACAAAGAGTTGGACATGGCTGAGCAACGGAGCGCACATGCAGCAGATCTTCACATCCATAGGAACTTGCCGTCCCCTGGAGACTTGAAAAGGTCCCCAGGAATCCTCCCCCCATCAAAGCTGGAGGCCTCAGAGCTCCAGCCCCCTGTGTAATTCCCATCCCCCTCTACTTAGGTATTAAGAGGGGCTGGAGGAGGCTCTAAATGGCCTTCTAAGAGCAGAAGGAACAGTTAGGAGTTAGAGACTTGGAGTGAAAAAATTCTGGCAGTAAGAAATTGCTTAAATTCTCTGAGCACTCATGCCTACATCTGTTTAAGGGGGAACCAGCTCTTCTTGCCTTCTTGCCCGCCTCCTAAGACTGTTGTGTGGATAAGTGGTAGTTGGTCATAAAGCGTTTAGCACATGGAAGAGAGAACCAGTATGTGGAGCTGTCTTTGGCTACATAGGCATATATGGTCCCTGGAGAGACCCTTATCCTCAGTTAGGAGTCCTTTCATGCTGATCCCAGCCCATGAATGCATCCTTGAGTTTGTGCACATCATTTAAGTTCTCTGCCTCAGTTTCTTCTCTGCTAGCATGAAGAAAAAATAATTTTCCAGCTTACTTCCCAAATTTACAAGAAGGTAAAAAATAAAGCTTGCATACTTTGAAAGTTCTCCAAAAAAGTAAAAACTATTTAGCTTCTGTTTTCTGAAGTGTCAAAACCAGGGACTTCCATGGCGGTCCAGTGGTTGAGACTCTGCTTTCGAATGCAGGGGACATGGGTTTGATCCCTGGTCAGGAAACTAAGATTCCCACATGCAGAGGAGCAACTAAGCCAGGTACTGTAACTACTGAGTCTGTGTACTCTAGAGCCCTGGAGCTGCAACTAGAGAACGTCCACACACCACAGCGACAACCCAACACAGCCAAAACAAAATAGATAAAGCATCAACACCAG
Organism: Bison bison bison; assembly: GCF_000754665.1. NCBI lineage: Eukaryota > Metazoa > Chordata > Mammalia > Artiodactyla > Bovidae > Bison > Bison bison. The sequence continues at coordinate 72,444 of NW_011475885.1, forward strand.
AATTTATTTGAATTAAGCCTGATTTGCACTGTGGCCTTTGGGAAACCAAAGTAGACCACCTCTCACAGATGAGACTAACTTATCAGAGGCACATTCAGAGAAAAGCCTTGTGTGGCTTTAATTCTCACTACAGTGTCCATGACTGATATCAGAGCCTTTATGGGGAGAAGATTTTTGATAGAGCAGAAGGAGGGAGTGAACACAGGAGCCTCTGTGGGGTCGAAATATGCTCCACAGAGGGGTACCTGAGACCACCGGAAACACACTTTGCCAGACTCACCCACAGCCTTTGGGCTGGTCTGGACACACAGTTGTTCTAATTCCTGTGTTATGTTGTCCTCTCTCAGGACCAGCTGCCTCCATCATTTCTAAATGGAGAGGCAAGAAGAGCTGGTTATAATAAAGTATCTCGTTTCAGAAACAAGTGTTCTTGTACAGATATTGCAGCAACAGGCTGCCTTGTGTCCCCAATCTACCCAAATCCAGGACAAGTGTTCTGCCAATCTCCAGCCATCCATCTCTCCGGTAGACCCACAAATCATCACGGAAGTTAAAGAGCTGCTGGTGGCCTCAGTGGTATGAACTAGATCCTCCCTGTTGCCCGTGAAAGCTCCTTGGCTCCCTGTGTCCCCCAGCAGCAACTCTTCCTCTTGTCATCAGACCCAGGTGATGAGCTCAAAGAATGCCCCAGAGCAAGCCAGGAATGTCTTTGTCTGGCTTGGCAAGTGATTTCCCTGCCCTACACTGGCCAGATGTGGGGGTAGAAAATTATTTTTGTTTCCTTCTGGAAATGACCACAGTGACCAGGGCCAGGCACAAATCCTTTAACTGCCCTCAGGGAGATTTGCCTCCCTTCAAAGGACAGTAGCAGATTTGGTCAAGCTAATTTGGAAAGCCGCAGTGTCTCCCAGCTGCTACATTCTACCCCTGGGCCACAGAATGAAACCAGGAGGGTCTATTGGATAAGAATGTATCTCACTTGAGTTTCTTCACTTGGCTTTCAGACATCTTCCAGCTTCTACTGTTACCAGACCAAACTTGGGTTCACCTGCCTACTGAGCAGTTTGTGGTGAAGGAAAGTACAGTGTTTATTGCAGGCACCAAGCAGGGAGTCCAGAATGGCTAGTGCTTAAAGGGCTGGAGCTCCCTGAAGGCTTTCAGGGAAAGCTTTATAAAGACAGGGTGAGAGAGAGGGGTTGTGGAGTGTGTGATCAGCTCATGGACATTCTTCTGATTGGTTGGTGGTGAGGTAATCAGGCATCAGCATCATCAATCTTCTGGTTCCAACCCGTCTGGGGTCTACGTGCTTGTGGTCAGCCTCTAGATGATTTCTTCTACTAGGTAGGGGGTTTCAGCCTCTACAAAACAGCTCAAAGGACACAGCTCAGAATATTATCTCTAGTCTTTGAAGAAGAACTAAAGGTCCTTGACTTTGTTTAATGGCTAAACTATTTTTATTTCTGTCTCGCTTGACTGTTTTCCTTTCTTTTTGCATTTTTTAACTTCTCCAATTAAATGCACTCTTAGGAACCTGGGGAAGCCTAGGAGGCTGCGGTTTTTCTACAGACAAGAGGCAGGCAGAGGACTTGGGTGGGGAGGCTGTTCTGGGAAGGTTACGTAGGGTCCTGCTTGGTTACGCTGCCACCATGGCTGCTGGTGACTGACTTTCCAGCCAGTGTTCCATTTACTCAACCAGGTGGTGATGTCCACCTGACCCATGGTGTGCCAGGCGCTGTGCTCCCAGAGAGGAGAGGACTGTATGGGAGGAACCCACTTTCAAACCCTCCTGGGCCATGAGGAGGTGGGAGAGGGGAAAGGGAGGGCCATAGTGGCTCCAGAAGAATACTTCAGCTCCCATGTGAAATGCTTTCCCTCAGTGACCCTTTGCAGAAGCAGGACAGGTTGAAACCTTCTAAAGAGTGTCTGTTAAATTCCAAGGGTACGGTGAGCGGGGGAGGAGGAATGGAACTATGGTTTATTCAGCTGCTAGTTGTTCAACGAATATTTCACGAGCCAGCATTATGTGCCAGGTGGTGGGTCGACAATGGGGAAACAGGTGGGAGAGAGCCGTCCTCTGACTTCAGGAGGTTTGATAAGCTCAGGTGCTGAATTCGTGGTCTGTGGGCTCCCAGGAGCAGCACCCCCACCCTCACCCCGCCCCTTCCTTCCTTCCACCACCAATCATTTTATTAAAAAATGAAAGTCTAATGTAATTTGCTCCCCCATGTCAGTGAGGAGGACCTAAACTCCCACAGGCTAAAAGTTCACACTAACAGACAGGATTAATTAGTAGTTGTCATGGAAATGGAATGCCATTAATTATACAATTTGAAACTGTTCAAGTCCACTTCCACCAAAATTACATCCTGAAATTATGGTATCAGAAAGCCTCCACACACCTTTGAGTCATATCTGAGTCATGTACAACACTTAGGCATTAAATATCTGCAAAACAGCCCATGTTGCTCACTTTTGTGGTGCAGCAGCATAGGAGAGGTGGTGCTCCACACACAAAAGAATGTCTGAGCATCTGGCCCATTATTCAAATCTAACACGATCAGTACATCCGTTGTGAAATGCCGTTGCCTCCACACTGTTGTCTGGTAGGTGAAACCTCCCGTGGGCCCCATAAAATGTGCAAGGTGCCTGCTTTAGTCATTTATTGTTGCAAGACAAATCACCCCCAAAATGCAGCAGCTTAAAACAGCAATAATCATTCCACATTTCTCAGTTTCTGTGGGTCAGGAATTTTGGAACGGCTCAGCTGGAAGCTCAAGTTCAGAGTCCTTCCTGAAGTTGCAGCCCAGTGTCAGCTGGACTTCGGGGCTGCACCCAGAGGTTAACTGGGGCTAGAGAACCCTCATCCAAAGTGGCTCACTCCTGTGACTGGTGAGTTGATGTTGGCCCAGCAGCCTTTTTCCCTCCACGTGGGCCTTTCTGTGGGATATCCTGAGTGTCCTTGAGATACAGCAGCTGGCTTCATCCAGAACAAGTAGAAGAGACCAGGGCTGAAGTGCCAGTGCTTTTTAGAACCTGTTCTTGGCCCTAATTGTCATTTTACAATATATATTAGTCACACAGCCATCCCTGACTCAGTGCGGGGAGGGCTCATACAAAGGCTTGAATATCAGGAGGTGTAGATCATTGGGGGCCATGATGGAAGCTGGCTCCCATCATTGCAAATGCTTCCTCTGCTCTCTGACACAGTCAGGGCCAGGATATTCCCATCAAATCTCTGCATATTTGAGTGAAGCTATGTGTAAATTGACATGTTTTAGAGAATTCTATATGAACAAGATAGACAGTACCAAAACTCCATCTGTTTTTGGACATTCAGAGTCTCTTGATGCCACTATCTACAGATAATCACTGTTACCATTTCAGCATTTGTCCTTCCAAATCTTTTCCATGTCCTTTCCACTGCTTCTTCTCCTGTGTGCGTGTGTTCTAAGTCGTTTCAGTCGTGTTCAACTCTTTGCGACCCTATGGACTGTAGCCCACCAGGCTCCTCAGTTCATGGGATTCTCCAGGCAAGAATAGTGGAGTGGGTTGCCATGTCCTCCTCCAGAGGATCTTACTGACCCAGGGATCAAATCCACATCTCTTACATCTCCTGCATTGGCAAGTGGGTTCTTTACTACTAACTCCACTGGAGTATTTAAAGTTGCTTATGTCTGTCCCATCTTAACAAAACCTTTTCTTATCCTCTGTTCCCCTTCAGCTGTTAACCTTATCTCTTTTATCACCTTCACAGCCCGGCTTCTTAAACAGCTTGGCTAAACTCCTCACTTCCTGATTGCTCTTCACAGTACTTGATCAGTCCCCACTACTCCATGGAAATTGTCCCTTCCACAGTTACCCATGACCATCTTTTTGCTAAATCCAATCGACCTTGGTAAGCCCCTTTCTTTTCTGACCTCTTAGCACCATGTGATGCTGTTAACCAAAAATCTCCCTTCCTGGGTTTTACTTTTACTTCTCTGGCAGCTGCTTATCAGTCTCCATTCTGGGCTCCTATTCTTGTATCCATCTATTAAACGCTGGGGTTCCTCAAGCCTCTTAGACCACTTCTCACTCTACACGTATTGCCAGGGCAACCCTACCCATTTCCACACCTTCATTTACCAGGCATAGCCAGTGCTTTTTAAATCTGTTTCTAGCTCAGATGTCTCTCCTCAGCTTCAGACCCATATATCCAACTGTGTGATGAATATCTTTGGTGAGGTCTCAAGCTCAGCTGGAAGAAAGCAGATTTATCATTTCCACCGGCTCCTCCCATGTCCCCCATCAGTAAATAGCACCTTTATCCACTCAGTTACCCAAGTCAAAAATGCAGTCCTTACTTATTCCTGACACCACCCTCTCTCTCTCTCAAATTCATCAGTCACCATGTCCTGGGGATTCTACCTCCAATATATCTCTGAAATCCATTCTCTTTTCTCCAGTCCTTACTGTCAAGCTCTCAGCAGCTCTTAACTAGTCTCCCTGTCTCCAATCTTGCCCCATCATTGACTTTACCACTCTTCTATCATGGAATGTTTGGGTTTCTTGTACATGATTATACTTTAAACAAAATTTTTTTTTGGTTACCAGAGCTCTTCATTATAGATTGGGTTTTGATTTCATGATGTTAATATACTTGACTCTAATGTATGCTTTACAAATAAAGAATCAGGAATAAGCATATGATCCCCTTCTATCCAGACCAAAATCTATCTCCAAAGTCCTGTGTGGTTTAGATTCCAGGGGAATGGATTTCAATGTGTTCCCATGAGTGGACACACCATTCCTCCTGACAAAGCCCTCTGTAACTCAGGCTGACTGCATCCAGCCAGCTGTATTCCCAGCCACACATTCTTTCATTCTCTTATGCTTCTGATTGTTCCCCCATCAAGTATTTGGGCTTCCCCAGTGGCTCAGTGGACTTCCCTGGTGGCTCAGATGGTAAAGCGTCTGCCTACAACGTGGAAGACCTGGGTTCAACCCCTGGGTCGGGAAGATCCTCTAGAGAAGGAAATGGCAACCCACTCCAGTACTCTTGCCTGGAAAATCCCATGGACAGAGGAGCATGGTAGGTTGCTACAGTCCATGGGGTTGCAAAGAGTCAGACATGACTGCGCGACTTCACTCACTCAGTGGCTCAGTGGTAAAGAATCTGCCTGCAGAGCAGGAGCTGCAGAAGACTCAGGTTCGATCCCTGGGTCAGGAAGATCCCCTGGAGAAGGGCATGGCAACCCACTCCACTATTCTTGCTTGGAGAATCCCATGGATGAGGAGCCTGGCAGGCTACAGTCCATAGGGTCGCAAAGAGTCGGACACAAGTGAAATGACTTAGCAGGCAGGACACACATATAAGGCACTATGCTAATTAATATCTTCACTGTAACAGGTCTATACCCTCAAGGCATGCTCTACTCCATCTCCAAACTGCATCTGATTTCTTGATTCTGGACCTTTGCTCACCACCACCCCACTGCCTGAAATGTCATCCTTCAACCCTTTCCCAATTGCCAAGTCTTTCCATCCTTTGATGTAAGCCTACCTTTACTGACCTTCCTAGTTCACAATGATCCCCATATCTTTCCATCTTAAAGCATTTTGAAGTATTTATTTATCTGGCTGTGCTGGGTCTTCGTTGCTGTACAGCCTTTGTCTAATTGTGGGGAGTGGGGACTACTCTCTGGTTGTACTGCCTGGGCTTCTCTAGTGGCAGAGCATGGGCTCTAGGTTCGTGAGCTTCAGTAGCTGCAGCAAAGAGGTGCAGAAGTTGCATTTCACAGGCCTAGTTGCTCCATGGCATGTGGGATCTTCCTGGACCAGGGATCAAACCCTTGTCCCCCATCATTGGCAGGCAGATTCTTAACCACTGGACTACCAAGGAAGTCCCCTGTATCTTTCTTATCTCTTCTATTTCAAAATGTAATCAGCCTATCTTATATTCTATTTTCTTATTTCTCATGCCTATAGTTCTAACTGTAGCTCTATCGATACTGTCTCCCCATCTGGACTCAAACCCCTGGAGATTCAGGATCATATACATTTTTGTTTTTCCATTCTAGGGAATTACTTATTAATGTCTGGTCAATTAACTAGTTAATTATTTCACTGCTCTGGGCCTCGAGGTCCTCATATCTGCTGCTGCTAAGTTGTTTCAGTCGTGTCCGACTCTCTGCAACCCCATAGACGGCAGCCCACCAGGCTCCCCTGTCCCTGGGATTCTCCAGGCAAGAACACTGAAGTGGGTTGCCATTTCCTTCTCCAATGCATGAAAGTGAAAAAATAAAGTGAAGTTGCTCAGTCATGTCCGACTCCTAGCGACCCCATGGACTGCAGTCCACCAGGCCCCTCCGTCCATGGGATTTTCCAGGCAAGAGTACTGGAGTGGGGTGCCATTGCCTTCTCCTCCTCATATCTAGGACTAGATAATAATTCCAACATTATAGGGCAGTTGTGAGAATTAAATGTGGAAACAGATGGAAAAGGGTATCATATTGTACCTGGTACATAAAAGTGCCCAATAAATGGTAATTCTCATCCCTCTAATGTCTAATCCTGGTCTGAAAACACAGTAACTCAAAGTACTTATTTTTAAAACAAGTTAGTGAATGAGTAAATGAATGACAAAAGGCTGAAGGAGTGAAACAATGCATTCTAAACACACCAGAGTGGCCCTGTTAGAGAAAGAGACGGACTTTTCTTGGCTGCCATGGGAACTCATTCTGCCAGAGGGGAAACTGTAGATAGATTTCCTGCTTGGCTCCAAGATCATGAAATGTTGATTAATGGGAAATCAAGTTTGATTTTTGCTGCAGCCAGCTAATTCTTGTAAGTTTGACTGAATTTGTGATCTGTCAGAATTCCCAGAAGAAAGTAGTAGGCACATGTTTCTTATAAACTGAAAAGAAATTCTTGTGTAAATTAATTTTCACTGGCATAGATCTGGCTCCGGGCACTGTAAGAAATGAGAATATGTTGGTTTCAGAGCCCAGGCTATAAATATTTATCCCCTCACTGTCACTGGTGTTTGTAGAAACTCCTTTTTCACTAATGGTCATTCCATTTGTTTTGAAAAAGACATAAAACTGTCCAAAAAGTACTGAAGGTCAAGATGTAAGAGGCCTTTGGGGAGGGGGACACTAAGAGGATGGGGTGTCAGCTCCAGATGCCAACCATTTGGTTTTTAGCTTCATGCATTGAGTGCATGGTATTCATTTCGTGTTCTTTGTGGAGGGAATGTGGTCAGCTGCAGTCCTCAGTGGCAATTAATCCCTGTCTTCCTATCTTCACCAAGGGAGTGACAGAGGTGACAAGGATCTCTCCAGTTTTCCCCTGATCCCCTTTTCTTTCCCCATTCACCTCTCCTTTCCATTTCTGACAGACCTCACTATCACCCTACTCCGTGTCATCCCAACTGTACGAAATGTTCTTGAAGAAGGGAGATCACCATCAGGGACTGTAGTCTTGGAACACTGACCTTCCATAAATGCATGAACAAATTGGAGAAGGGCATTTTATGTGGCGACGAAATGGCAAATCTGAGAGACATCATAGGTCCTCTCCTTCAGAGACTTCTCACCAGGGTCCATGGAAATTCTAAGGGATTTGTGGATAGAATTCAGTGAGTCCATGCATTTGGATGGAAAGTTTCAATCTTTATTTTCATTACTTACTGAAATTTAGCATTTTCTTAAATTATGAATAAAGATAACACCCCACAATAGTGCTGCCATCTGTTAATTTTTCACCAAAGAAGTTGTACTCATTGTTTATATCTCAATATAAATATTGCAAAAATCTCACAATAATCATTTTCTTTCAACATTGGTTCAAAATTACAGTACAATGATAACATTATAAGTAAAACTTACCTGCCACTGGATCTTATTTGATACATTAGTAAAGAAGCGTATCTATTATTATATCAAGTATTTATTCTTTTTTCAATTATATTGAAAGCTATATCAACATAACTGCTTTCTTTTGTAATTTTTGGTATTTTGTCTTATGCATTTAAAAACATTCTTCTGAGAGGGGAATCCATAGGTTTCATTAGACTTCCAAAGGGGCTATAGCACGGAAGAGGTTAAGAACTCAGATCTAGTCCCTGGAAGCACAGAATCTCTCTCACACCATATTCAGGGATCTCTGAGAAAGATAGTTAAGACATATCAAGATCCGGGGGAAAGACTACTGTGATCGATTAGGAATGTCTGCCAGGGGCACGCTATGAAAAAAGTGGTAGAATGGAATTGTATACTTTCTAATCTAGACCAGTGATGTGAATACAACTTTCTGCAATGATGGAAATGTTCTATCTGCACTGTCCAATATGGTGGCCACTAGCCTCTCATGGCTTTTGAACACGTGAAATGTGGCTAGTGTAACTGAAATTGTGAATTTTTAATTCTATTTAATTTTAAATTAACTTACATTTAAAGTGGCTAGTGCACTGGACAACACACCTCTGAACTAATCCCACTTAAACCTACCCCAGTCACCTCCCACCACACCCTGCCCCCTCTCATGGAGGAGAACCTGGGCCCAGAAAGTGAGGTCTTTGCCAAAGGTCATTGGATCCATTGGTGACAAACCCAGAGATCCTCTACCTCTCAGTTTGGAGTTTCCTCACTTATGCAGCATTTCTAAACTGTCATTTAACAGAATACTTGTTCCCTTAACAATGCCCAGGTGTGCCATGAGAGAAGGAATTATTGAAAGTTATATGAATCTTCTTAGTAAAACCAGATGAGGCACTACCTCTTCATTGCAATGAAGTCTGATATAATGGTTTTGTTTTTGTTTATGTCAGTTTGAAGGGCAAGAGGTGGCAATAGGAATTATTTGGTTTTTCAGTTTGATGACTTGCTTTGAGAAAAGGTTCACAGATATTTTCAATAAAAGGATATTGTTTGCTGTTTTGCAATCTCTAAACAGTTCAGAAATCTGCTCTAAACCAGACCATCTCTGAAGGTGATTCATGCCCCAGAGCAGATCCCCATCTTGATTCAGAGTTGGAGAACACTGACTGTATGGTGTGCACTCTGTTTGCCAGAGGGGCCTGTGTTGATGAAGAATGGGTGGCAGAAAGTCCTGGCCTAAGGAGGAATGGACTCTGATGAGGTTGTGGGGAAGGAATGCCTTCTAAAAGCAGAGGTGGGAGCCTAGATTGACTGCCAGGAGTGTGGTCTGGGAAGCACAGCCCAGGGACACAGAAGCAGGAATCATGCACATCAGAGATCTTTGGGGGCATCAACAAGATGCTTCTTAGTTTCACCCTCCTGCAAGCTCACGCCTCAGGAAGAAAACAAGCAAACAAACAAAAAACAATGGGCTTTTCTCCTGTCCTGGCTAACAGAGGACTTAACCTTGAGTTAACTTTGCCAATCTGACCACAGCTAAGGCCTGCCACAATTCAAAACATTCATAGACAGCAAAACCGGCCAAGACACTGACTACAGTCTTCTAAAGTTTCAGGGTATATAAACAGTTTTCAGAGATTTCTTACTGTGAGCCAGCAGGCCCTCCCTCAAGACATGCTGAATCAGAATTTTTTTTTTTTTAATCTGATTCGGAATTGTTGAGGCTGTGTCCTGGTTTTAAAGAAAGCTCCCAGCTGATTCCAATGTACCGTTAGGTTTTAGGACTGCTGGCCTAAGGGATGTCATCTGTACCCTTAATCCTGGCATCCAAAGCCTCTGGGAGCTGGATCGACTCTATACAGGTGGAGCATCATAGTGAGACACACACAAATTGTGCAGTAATTGTCAATTAAAAAAAAAACACACACACAACCTAAAAGCTGAGAGTTTTATTTTATTCAGGGGACTATAACCTGGGAATCAGCCTCTTGAATAGTGCTGAAGAACTGTTCCAAGAGATAAGGGAGGAGTCAGGATATACAGGAGTTTTTGCTGAAAAAAAAAAAAAAAATAGTCAAGCATCAAAAGATCGCTTATGACAAAAACAGATATCTCAGGTTAATGATTTTAGTGCTTTTCTATTTATGGGAAGATGCAAGAGTCTGGACTCCCTGAAATTATTCCTTTGATACACATAAACAATCTCGGACCAGGTCTTGTTTTTCTTTGTCCTGAATTCCCCTCAGGGTGCACCATCGGGGATGGTGGCAGTGGTTGATGGTGGACAACCTTCCTTGTTTACTGGAATGGCAAGCAACATTTTTGTCTAACAGCAGCTATCGTTTACTGGTTGCCTGCCAGGTGCCAAGTGTCGGAACTAAGAGGTTTAAATGAATCACCATTTAATCGCACATTGCCTGTGTTCTTACTGTTTTACAGATAATAAATTGAGATTTAGAAGGGTTAAATAATTTGCCCAGGAACACACAGGCAGTGTAGAAGTGGAATTCAAAACGAGGTCTGTCAAATTCTAAAGTCTGTGCGTTTGACCTTGGGTGACCAACTATCCCAGTTTGTTTGCCCGAGACTGAATGTCTCCATAACACCTAGAACATAATGCATGTTCTATGCTAAAACCAGGAGGATCCTGGGCACCTTGAGACAAGGTGGTCACCCTGTCTCCACTTGGAGATTTCTGCCTGACATGGACGTTCAGTTCCACCACTTGCAACTGTATGATATTAAGGAAGCCTGCCCACCTGCCAGTCTCCCAGTTTCCTCATCTGAAAACAGGAAATCTCACATCAGTCCCAGAAGGTGGCTGTGAGCACTGTATGAGATAGTGCCAGTAACAACATCCGCTGAAGGAAAAGGTGAGCTTCCCCACAGGCCTACCTGGTGGAGTCCTGCTTTGTGTTTGTTTTCTTTTCTTTTTTTTTTTAATATATCTTATTTTCAGTTCAGTTCAGTCACTCAGTCGTGTCTGACTCTGCAACACTGTGGACTGCAGCATGCCAGGCCTCCCTGTCCATCACCAACTCCCGGAGCTCGCTCAAACTCATGTCGAACGAGTCAGTGATGCCATCCAACTATCTCATCCTCTGTTGTCCCCTTCTTCTCCTGCCCTCAATCTTTTCTAGCATCAGGGTCTTTTCTAATCAGTTGGTTCTTCGCATCATGTGGCCAAAGTACTGGAGTTTCAGCTTCCGCATCAGTCCTTCCAATGAATATTCAGGACTGATTTCCTTTAGGATTGACTGGTTGAATTTTCTTGCAGTCCAAGAGTCTTCTCCAACACGACAGTTCAAAAGCATCAATTCTTCAGAGTTTAGCTTTCTTTATAGTCCAACTCTCACATACATACCTGACTACTGGAAAAACTATAGCTTTGACTAGGTAGACCTTTGTTGGCAAAGTAATGTCTCTGTTTCTTAATATGCTGTCTAGGTTGGTCATAGCTTTTCTTCTAAGAAGCAAGCATCTTTTAATTTTGTGGCTGCAGTCACCATCTGCAGTGATTTTGGAGCCCAAGAAAATAAAGTCTGTCACTGTTTCCATTGTTTCCCCATCTGTTTGCCATGAAGTGATAGGACCAGATGCCGTTATCTTAGTTTTTTGAATGTTGTGTCTTAAGCTAGCTTTTTCACTCTCCTCTTTCACTTTCATCAAGAGGCTCTTTAGTTCCTCTTCACTTTCTGCCATAAGGGTGGTGTCATCTGCATATCTGAGGTTATTGATATTTCTCCCAGCAATCTTGATTCCAGCTGTGCTTCCTCCAGCCTGGCATTTCACATGATATACTCTGCATATAAGTTAAATAAGCAGGGTGACAATATACAGCATTGACATAGTCCTTTCTCAATTTGAAACCAGTCTGTTGTTCCATGTCTAGTTCTAACTGCTGTTTCTTGACCTGCATACAGATTTCTCAGGAGGCAGGTGAGGTGGTCTGGTATTCCCATCACTTTCAGAATTTTCTACAGTTAGTTGTGAACCACAGAGTCAAAGGCCCTGGCCTATTCAATAAAGCAGAAATAGATGTTTTTCTAGAACTCTCTTGCTTTTTCGATGATCCAGCGGATGTTGGCAATTTGATCTCTGGTTCCTCTGCCTTTAATTACTTTACAGTATTGTGATTGTTTTTGCCATACAGCAACATGAATTGGTCATAGATATACACATGTCCCCTCCCTCCTGTACCCTTCTCCCACTTCCCTCCCCTACCCATCCCTCTAGGTCATCAGAGAGCACCGATTTTGGGTTCCCTGCATCATCTCCTCAAATAATTCTCCATTTCTCTGTTCTCATCTTCTGAAATTCCTATCCAATTGTTATTATCCTAATATAATATTAGGATATAATATTATCCAATATATATTAGTGTCTCTTAGTTAAGCCTATATGTCTCAATCATTCCTTTTCCCTCTGGGGGAGGTCCTCAGTGCTCTCTTTTCTTTTTTTTCATATAATTTCTTTAAAAAACATTTTTTTGATGTATAGTTCCTTTATAGTGTTGTGTTATTTTCTGCTGTACAGCAAAGTGAATCTACACCCAACTAAACTTGACATTGATTATTGAGTTTATCAGTAACTATATTTTCAATGATAGAATTTATAGCTGTTTTTTCTTTATACCCATCTTTCTCTTGCCTCCTATCTGCCTGCTTTTTGTTTTACAAAAGTCTTGGGTTTTCAAGTTTCTTTCCCTTTGTATCCCTTTTGAAACACTTCTCCTGCTTGGTGACCCTCTTTTCTAACATCCCTTTGCCTCCTAGTTTGGAACTGAGGTTTGCAAATGGCTCTGGAGCTGGAGTTTGCTCTGTTTCACTGTGCATTTTTCCTCCCTCTCTGGTCACCCCCTCTCCCTCTCGCTGTCCTGTTGCCTCTGCCCTGACCCAGGGCTCCCAGTTCACAGCCGAGTCTAATATTGGTGTTTCTGGGTTTTCTCTGGGGCTGACTCTGGCAAGGTGCTGGCATTGCCCAGGTCCTGGTTACCCGGCCAGGCCTGCTTCCTCTGCCTCCCTTGGCCCGCAGCTTCAGGGAGGCAGTACCGGCACAGTGTGCTACTTCCCTTCAGCCTCGTTTCACAGGTCTGGGGGCCCTCCCTGGTCACGCACAGGGGGCCTGGCTTTGTCCCTCCCTGACGCAGGGTACTTTTACTCCCCATTTCTCAAAAGGAGCGGGAATGGCCTCTTTCCCCCTCCTGCTCCCAGCCGCAGAGCTCCGTGCCCCAGCTCATTTATCCCGCCTCGCAGGTTTGTGTCCTCTGCGTTTTTTTCTTATTGAAACATAGTTGATTTACAACATTGTGTTGCTTTTAGGTGTACAGCAAAGTGATTCAGTTATATGTAAAGTGTTGGTCACTCAGTCACGTCTGACTCTTTGTGGCCCCATGGCCCACCAGGCTCCTCTGTACATGGGATTTCCCAGGCAAGAATACTGGAGTGGGTTGCCATTCCCTTCTCCAGGGGATCTTCCCGACCCAGAGATGGAACCCTGGACTCCGGCATTGTAGGCAGATTCTTTACCACCTGAGCCACCAGGGAAGCCTCACATATTCTTTTTCATATTCTTAAAGGTTATTACAAGAATATGGAATGCAGTTCCCTGTGGCCATACAGTAGGCCCTTGTTGTTTACCTATTTTATACATAGCAGTGCATATATGTGTGTCCTGTGCTGTTCACTGAACAATGGGATGTTAAATGTTCCTGTGAATTTTGGGGGTTTCCCTTATATCTAGAGTCCCTTGGACTGCAAGGAGATCCAACCAGTCCATCCTAAAGATCAGTCCTGGGTGTTCATTGGAAGGGCTGATGTTGAAGCTGAAACTCCAATACTTTGGCCACCTGATGCGAAGAGCTGAGTCATTTGAAAAGACCCTGATGCTGGGAAAGATTGAGGGCAGGAGGAGAAGGGGACGACAGAGGATGAGATGGTTGGATGGCATCACTGACTCAGTGGACATGGGTTTGGGTAGACTCCGGGAGTTGGTGATGGACAGGGAGGCCTGGCGTGCTGCGGTTCATGGGGTCACAAAGAGTTGGACACGACTGAGCGACTGAACTAAACTGAACTTATATCTAGGCTTTCTTTCCTCAGCATTTGAAAACAGAATTCTGAAAGGGTTGTCCTACAAAGCCATCTTGACTTAGACATTTTCCTGAAATTGTATTTCAAAATTAAATAAAATTAAAACCAAGGAAGATTCAAATCATGTTTCCTCTGGCATTTACTAGCCCTGAACAACTGTGAGAAAGAAAGGGGAAGCCTCATAGTGATGATAGCGCCTTTATCTGGCTTTTCCCAGACCAAAGTCACACTGCAAAGAGCCCTGTGCTGGGACCTCATTTTAGAATCCATGTTAACTCAGTGTTAATTATTGAGCTCCTCATCTCTCCCTGTTTGACTGAGTGCCCCCTCCTCCAGTTGTAAAAACTGTGATTCTCTAACCAAAGGACAGTCCCATGACCAGCGCCCCATGACCCTGAAGCCGCGTCCCGAGTGTTCCCTTCTTACCTACCCCCACCCTCAAATGACTGCCCAGCCACCGCCTCCAGGGCTGCTGTTTCAGAAATTACAGCTTTTGACAAATTTGTTTGGGGTCACAGAGGGGATTATTGCTCAAATGCTACCTATGCTTTTCATTTTCCTTCTTCCTTTCCCTCTCAGCCAAATCTGAATTCCTAATTAGTGTTTCAGAAAGCTCCAGTTGGGGGTAGGGGGCGGGGGTAAGGAGAAATAAGGGTGACTGTCTCTGTGCCACAGAGGGAGACATCACAGCCAGCAGAAGTTAAGGAACGTGATCAGCCACCCTCCCTTATCCAAGGCAGGACTTGAATGCGGACCCATCTGCTTCTCCACAAGAATACTGATAGCCCTACTATCAGGACCACATACCACTCCCTAGGCAGATGGAGGGTGGTCCACTGAGCAGTTGCCATAGTAACAAAGGTCTCTATAATATCTCTCCATCCCCATGCATGGCTTTTGGAGCAGTTCTTCAGTCAGAGAGCCCAGATGCCCATGGGTACTTACAGCAACTCCAGAGCCCCCACCCCAGGTTTAAGGACAACTTTTCCACAAACACCCTACTAAATATTGCCAGTTGGAACCCTTATTGAAATCCCAAGGTGCAATTTTTGCAGATCAAGTCAGGATCACTTTCTCCACTCACCATCATTTATTACAACTCTCAGGGCAGTGTTATAACCTCAGAGCAAAGCTCCTCTGCCAAGGAAAACAGCTGTCTCCTTTCTGTTGTTTCTTGACTTTGTAATTCCTAGTTTAGGGCAAAACTGTGAAGCTGGCAGATTTCATCCCAACCACCCCTGCTCTGCTCTGCACCCTTCCCTCTCTCCAGAGGCCCTGGTCCCCCTCACCCCATCCCTCCTTCCCACCCCCTCCTCATTCAAAGCAGCTCACACCGGAGAGGCAGAGACTGGAATGGCAACAAAAAGGGGACTTTTCCCCAGGGGATTTCCATATTGAGGTGTGTGCAGTCTTTAACCATACGTGCACACACACACACACACACACAGGTTTGTTGTTTTATGATTAGATCATGAACACATGTCCATCACAGAAAATTTGAAAGGTATAAAAAATATGAAGAAGAAAGTCAAAACCCATAATCCAACCACCCAGACAAACCTCCATTAACTCTTCAATATATTTCCTTCCAGTTCTTTGTCTTAATATGTATGTGTATATGCATGCATGGATGTATCATACATGTGTATAATACACATACATTCAAGGTTATCGTGTTTCATTACTGTGCCTGCCAATTCTTCCCTAATACCACAGTGCTTACATTATTATAAGGTTCTTCCCTGATAGCTCAGTTGGGAAAGAATCCACCTTCAATGCAGGAGACCCCAGTTCAATTTCTGGATCAGGAAGATCCACTGGAGAAAGGATAGGCTACCCACTCCAGTATTCTTGTGGAGAAAGCAATGGCACCCCACTCCAGTACTCTTGCCTGGAAAATCCCATGGATATAGGAGCCTGGTAGGCTGAAGTCCATGGGGTCGCTAAGAGTCGGACACGACTGAGCGACTTCATTTTGACTTTTCACTTTCATGCATTGGAGAAGGAAATGGCAAGCCACTCCAGTGTTCTTGCCTGGAGAATCCCAGGGACAGGGAATCCTGGTGGGCTGCCGTCTATGGGGTCACACAGAGTCGGACACGACTGAAGCAACTTAACAGCAGCCAGTATTCTTGGGCTTCTCTGGTAGCTCAGCTGGTAAAGAATCCACCTGTAGTTCAGGAGACCTGGGTCCAGTCCCTGGATTGGGAAGATCTCCTGGAGAAGGAAAAGGCTACCCACTCCAGAATTCTGTCCTGGAGAGTTCCATGGACTATCCCATGGGGTCACAAAGAGTCGGACATGACTGAGCAAGTTTCACTCACTAAATTATCGTTATTCTATAAGAGACTTTAATCCTTGATGGCTTGAATTCTCCATCATCACTTTTATTTCAACCTTTAAAAAATTATTCTCAGGACTTCCCTGGCAGTCCAGTGATTAAGACTCCATGCTTCCAATGCAAAGGGTGCAACTTCAATCCTTGGACAGGAAATGAATCCACATGCCACGCAGTGTAGCCAAAAGATGTTTTTTTAAATAGATTTAAAAATTTATTCTCAACCCTTTTTCTTTATAAGTTTTAGATTCATTGTGATAAACAAATAAGCCATAGTTTCTTGGACTGCAAGTTTATTGCACTTATAAATTGATTGGGTAAAATCGGCATTTTTACAATATTCAGATTTTCCGTAAATATTGTATGGCTATCTATTTAGTCAGATCTTTTAAATATCTTTCAATAAAGTGAAAAGGTTTCCTTCAGATGGGTCCTACATATTCTTTTTGAGGTTTATTTTTTTAATATTTTAAAGTTTTTGTTGGAAGCATCTATTTTCTCTGCTGTTAAGTCGCTTCAGTCGTGTCCGACTCTTTGTGACACCATAGACGGCAGCCCACCAGGATTCCCTGTCCCTGGGATTCTCCAGGCAAGAACACTGGAGTGGCTTGCCATTTCCTTCTCCAATGCATGAAAGTGAAAAGTCAAAGTGAAGTTGCTCAGTCGTGCCCGACTCTTAGCAACCCCATGGACTGGAGCCTACCAGGTTCCTATATCCATGGGATTTTCCAGGCAAGAGTACTGGAGTGGGATTTTCCAGGCAAGAGTACTGGAGTGTGGTGCCATTGCCTTCTCCTAATTTGAATTGATTTGGAAAATTTATCCTGCATCTCTTACTCTCTCAATGATTCTAATACTTTATCAGTTGATTCCCTTTTTTTCCTAGGAAGACAACTATACCATCTGCAAATAATGATAATTTTATCTTCTCCTCCATATGTATAATTTTGTTTTGTGAATCATTGTATAGCTTAAAAAACCATGTTTAATAATATCAGGAAAATCAATAATATTTCTTAATTTACTATGGATTATTTCTATCCCATTAAGGAACTATTTTTCTAATCTGGGTCTTTAGTCTTTTAAATAAAGATGGGATATAGAAATTTCTCAGATATATGTTCATTATCTGTTGAGATTATCATATTTTAAAATTTTACCTCTTAATATTAGGAATTACCTTTAATTTCCTAATATTAAATATCTTTATATCTCTAGAATCATATCACTAGTTTTTCCTGGAGAAATTTTTGAATTTAATTTAATTCATTGATGTTCTGTCTAGAATTTTTTATAGCTGCCTTTTGTACAAGTGAGCTTAGCTTATAGCAGCATGTCCCAAAATCTGTTCTGTGGAACACTATTGCTATGAATTGTGCTACAGGAAAGGGAAGAGACCAGAAGTTCTGTGCTAGAACTAATTTGGAAAATATTACATATGCCTCTTGGAGATTCACAAGGTATAGTCCCATTTTAGAGATTCTGAGACAAGCTGCAATTAAAAAAAGAAAAAAGAGGGAAACTAGGGTTTAAACATGTATAACCCAGTATTTCCCAAACTGATTGACCATAGGAGTCCCTATTTGACATAATTCGTATTTTTTTTCAATATTTATTTATTTATTTATTTTTATTTATTTATTTGGCTGTGCTGGGTCTTAGTTATGCAGTATCTTCAGTTGTGGCATGCAAAGTCTTAGTTGCAGCACGTGGGATCTAGTTCCCTGACCAGGAATTGAACCTGGGTCCTCTGCATTGGGAGCACAGAGCCTTAGACACTGGACCACCAGGGAAGTCCCCACAATTCCTATTAACATTTTATAGAGCTCATGTCTGAGGAATGCACTTTGGAACTGTCTTTGTCAGTGTTGACACTGGTTTTGCTGGAAAGCCTATTTCATCAAAAGTTCTCATCAAAGGCTTATAATCAATTAAACTCTGTTGCTGTTACCCTACACAATAAGACACTTACTGTTTCTTCCAGTTAAAGCTGATGCCTTTCAGTTTCATGATTCTGAGATATTGTCTCATTCCACTGGGTCCCTTTGGGATCTCAAGAGTGCAGAAAACTGTGAACCTTCAGATGGATCCAGTTCAGGGTTGTCTTCTGTTAACTTTTCCACCATGCTTAACTGGCTCTTCTTTAATCTTCTCATAAGTTCTTGGGGCTTCATCACCTTGGCCCTCCACCAATGATGTCTTCCTTCCAAAGCAGCCAGACTGTTCAAGAGACCTTATGTGGAGGAGAAGTCACCTGCTTCTCCATCCCTTGCCTGCATCCTAAAGCCATCTGCCCCCACTCACCATTCCCTTTGCTCGCTCTTCTCCCAACTCCCTTTGCTCTCTCTTCTCCCAACTCCAAAATCCCACTTTTTCTATAAATCCCCAAGAGTTACTCAAGACTGAAAAACACATAATCTTAGTTGCTAAAAATTTCCCAGAAGCAAAACCCTTCTAGGAACTGTGCAAGATTGATTAATTCACCGTATGGCCTCTGCCCTTCAGGAGCTCGAATTCTCTTGCCTGGAATGAAAAATACATCATTGCAGTGAAACTTTTGCCCAGAGCCTGGCAGAGGAAGAGCTCAAGAGCCACTGACTAACCTCAATGCTGAATATAGACTGATATGTGCCTTATAGAATTCTGTGTACAGTGTGTGGTTAATATTCTGAAGAATTCACAGAACAGTGATATTTGAAAAGGTTTATAAAGGATGAATAGCTCATTTGTTAGAGCCAGGGGGCAGTGAAACAATTTGCATTTGAATCAGGCTTTCCCAAGCTCTTTCCTATACCAACCCCACTCAATATTCACAACACAGTGAGGTAAACTTCGTTGTTGCTAAACCCATTTTTCTGTTGAAGAAGTTAAGGATCATTTGCAGCAATGAGCTTCCCCAACTCAAAAGATTTCAGGAAAACAGGGTTTGAAGCAAACTCTGATACCAAACAGCCATTCTTTTTTTTTCCCAACATTTATTTGGCTGTGTCAGATATTGACACAGCGTGCGTGATCTTTTTGTTGTGACGTGTGGGATCTTTCCTTGCATTGCCCGGGCTTCTCTAGTTGTGGAGTGTGGGCTCTGGAGCGTGAGGGCTCAGCAGTTGTGGCACTTGGGCTTAGTTGCCTCACAGTATGCAGGATCTTAGTTCCCCAACCAGGGATCAAACCTGAGTCCTCTGCATTAGAGGTCAGAGTCTTAACGACTGGACCACCAGGGAAACCCCCTAAAAAGCTATCCGTAAGAGATGCTGAGGTCCCAAGAAAACAAGGCAGGAGTGGTCTCTACCTTACAGAGCTCACAGGCTAGAGTCACAGAACTTTAGGGATGCAAATTCTCCCCATGTGGAGGGATTTTTAAAAAACAAACTGCTTTTTCCCACAGACTGAAGCTGGGCCCACATTTAGCCTAGGAATAAATGATGCAGCAGCCTGCCTGTGAGGCCTACAAACACCCTCAGGGTGGTGGTGAGGGCAGGGCCAACCCTGGCTTACATCTGAACCCCCTAGGGAGCCATAAAGAATACTGATGACCACTGAAGTCAGAATCTGGGTTTTGATGGGAAGAGGCTGTCTTGGGTACATGTCCCACTTCATTCTGATGTGCAGCCAAAGTTGTAAACCAGTGTTCTGCTGGAAAGATTGGGGCAGTATAGGGACACAGCTGTGAAGTTCTAACTCTGCTTCTTCACTTCTTCTTCCCCTGCTTCCTTCCTATATCCCTGCAACTCTCTTCTCCAGGTCCCCTTCTGAGCGCCCACATCTGCTCCATCCCAGATGCCTAACACAGGGGCTGAGGTGTACACCTGGCTTCATCACCACCAAGGGCTTCCCTCTCAGATCTAAAGATACATTTTGAAGGGGCCTCCTCAGGGAGGGCTGAATGGTCATAGTGGTGACAAATAAGGCACAGAGACAGCTGAGGTGCCATGAGGAGTCTAGTCAATTTATTCTGTTTAGTCACATCCCAGAGGCAGCTGTCTGCTGCAGTGAATTATAGGATGGGGCCTGGTGTACAGCCGTAGGCCAGCTCTCACTGGTGAGACCACCTTCCCTCTCCCCACCCCAGCCCCAGAGATCTCAGGGGAGTTAGGAGAGACTTATCTCCTGCTTCTTGCCTATGACCGGAGTAGCCCCAGGTACATGGCCCAACAGAGGGAGCCAGCCCTGCTGGGAAGCTCATTCGCCCTCCACATCCTCTCCATCTCTCACCTCCACTCAGGCATTCTCTCCACAACCCAGAGAAGGAAGAGAGGGCCCACAGTCTCTGCCCAGACAATGGAGTTGTGGGCTTTCGTGGAGCTGAGATTACCCTGTCCCAATCTCAATACTTTCCTAAGTCGGATGTGATTCCCTCCAGCTAGCAGCAGCTGGAACACATTCTAGAATTCATCTGGATTCACCAGGGGACATGAGAGGAGGTGGGCAGGAATACTGTCCTAAGGTCCAGAGCAGTGAAGTCCAACCACTGACCAAGCCTGTGAGAGTGAGGTGTCATGGCAATAGAAGCCAGCTTTAGCCTGACATCCTATTGGTTATCTGATTTACATATTTTCATGAATGATTTATTGCACTAGATTTCTGTGGCCTTAAGTCAATTGTGTAATAAGAAAGGGACCCATAGCTGGGTCTGTGGCTGCAGAGCATTAGATGGTAGACTCCCATTCATCAGTTGGATGGAGGTTGGTTTCCATGCTGAAGTCTGCCTATTGGGCCTCCTTGGCTTGGTTTCTTCAACTGCAGAACCAAAAGAGCACTGCTGGCTCCAGAGCTTCTCCCTGCGGATGCTGTAAAAGTGAACAAGTTATTGATGTTGGGGACCTGGCAGTCTCTGAGTGAAAAGGCTAATAAATCAAACATTCCATTAGGTCTGCTTCCAATTCCTCTTTTCCATGAATGTTTACTCACTGTCTACAGCATGTAGCAGCATGCCCCTACTCTAATAATGCTAATCTTCTGTGTGTCATAGGTTAAGAGTATAAACTCCGGGCACAGACTGCTTAGATTTTAATCCTGGCTCTCTGCTTTCCAGCTGAGGGACCCTGGGTAAGTTACTTCACTTCTCTGTGCCTCAATTTCCTCATCTGTTAAGTGAAGGTAATAACAGTGCCTGCCTCACAGGGTTGTTAAAGAGAACAAATGAGTTAATACATGTAAATGACTTAAAAGTGTGCCAAGCCCCTAAGTGCTCAACAAATGTTCACTATGTAGATGATGAATACACACCACTTTCACATAATGAGCTCACAGAAGTTTATTTATCTGTTTGGCAGCTAAACTCTAACACAGCAGTTTTTCTAACTTGTCTGATGGTTATTTTAAGAAAAAAAAGTGCCCAAGGTACTTGTGAAAAATAGAAAAACAGAGGTTCCTGGCCAGTGCCCCGAGGATTCCAATCCAATAGGTCCAGAATGGCCCAGGAGATTCTAATGAAGGGTTTAGGGTGTCAGCTGCTCTAATGGGGCTAAGAGGCAAAACTTGGCCTCTTCTGGGCTTTCCCAAATTCACTCTGCCAGTTAATCTGAAATGTCAGAGAGAGGAAGGCTGTTTGAAGCTTTGGGAAAGCTCACATTGTCTCCCCCATCCCATTTCAGCAAGAGAGCCTTCCTAGAAGAGATGGAGTAATTTCCAGAACTGGAACAAAGGGAGAGACCTGGGCTCACAGACAGACAGGAAGATGGTGAGTTGAGGACTGGGGACCCAAGAGGGGAAGTGGCCATGGGCGGCCTAGAGGCACCCACATCTGGCACTTCTTTGAGAACTGCACACGTGGCATCTGGCCAGGCTCTTCAGGTGTCTGTCCTTCCCTATTCCCAGAATAAAGTCTAAAGGTCCCCATAAACTACAGGCCCATTTTTACAGAAATTCAGACCCCCTTCTTGAATCAGGTGTTCACTGATTGAACCACGTCTCCTGAGCCTTCACCAGGCATTGGGATGACAAAATTATGTGTCTCTGACCGAGTGCTTCTCTCTGAGTGTGATACAGAGCTTTCTCTGTGGAGAAGCTTGGTGTTCACAGGAAGGACACATGAAAAACTCTTAGCAATGCCAAAGGACAAGTGTGTGCTAGTGGTCTGCCACCGCTGTGATGGGAGCTCTGAGGAGAGAGGAAATCCGAGGAAGGGGAGTGTTGCAGTTTTGGAAGGCTTCTCAGAGGAGTTGAGACAGGTCTTGAAGGATAAAGTGCATTCAGACTGCCAGAGTAAGAAAAAGTATTCTAATTTTTTTTTAATTAGTCAGAGGAAAGATACCAAAGTGCAAAAGGGCATAAATGTGGCTGGAATGCAGAGGCTGAGCATGGGGTTGGGAAAGTAGGTGGGTCTGACTCCCAAAGATCCCTGGGTTCCATGCAAGGCGTCCCTCCCTCCCCAGGGAGAGCTGCAAGGATGAGAAAGTCCGGGAATGGCATCTGTCCCTGGTGAGGTCCTTCACTCCCATGGAAAATGCAGCCCATCACTCATTCAGCAGCAGGAAACAGCACTCCCTGTAGCCAAACCTTCCTCAGGGACTTGTTTTACCCACGATCAAATTCTGGCTCAGTCTCTGCCTGCTGCTACAACCAGGCCCTGGTGTTACCTGCTAGCCAAGTCTCTTCTGATGAAGGAGGCATGGCTTCATGCTCATTTTGTAACTTCCTGAATGTGTCTTTGGAACAAGCTGGGACCCATCTGTGCCCTTGGACCTCTATGAAGAAAAGGGTGTAGTTGAAGCTATTACCCCACAGTGTTCTGGGCAGGTGGTGGTGGGGAG
Source organism: Bison bison bison (assembly GCF_000754665.1). Lineage (NCBI taxonomy): Eukaryota > Metazoa > Chordata > Mammalia > Artiodactyla > Bovidae > Bison > Bison bison. The sequence continues at coordinate 95,485 of NW_011475885.1, forward strand.
AGGGGGCTCTAGAATGGGCCTTGTTTCCCCCTTCAGATCCCCCTCTCACCTGTCATGATGCTATAAATTCCCACCATCTGAGTCACATTTACAATCCTGTAGAAGTGGTAAGGCTGTGTCCCCTTTGGTTGATTAGTCACAGATGTTTATTGATGCTCTTTCCATGCTTCTCTGGCTTTGCACCTGTCGCCTCTGTTTAGACAACTGCCACATTTGCCTGATGATCAGGCCTCTTAACTGTGTCCGGTATTTCTGATTGCCAGCAGGACAGTCGTGGCTGAGAATGGTATAACTCTGTTGTTAAGGACAAGGGTTCTGGAGTCTCACTGTCTGAGTTTGGAACTCAGTTCTGCCTCCTCCATGACTTTAATGTTTCTTTGCCTCAATTTCTTTATCTGTAAAATGGGAATAGGAACATACCTACCTCTTTGGGCTGTGGGGAAAAGAAAATGAGCTCATATACATCAATCTGTCCAACAGTGCCTGGAACACAGTGAGCCCACAATAAAAATTAGCCATAAGTATTATCTCCTTTCAGAAGTCCTGCTCTCAGGTCTTCCCAGGTGGCTCAGTGGTAAGGAATCTGCCTGCCAGTGCAGGAGACTTGAGTTTGATCCCTGGGTCAGGAAGATCCCCTGGAGAAGGGACTGGCGATTGTTGCCTGGAGAATGCTATGGACAGAGGAGCCTGGTGGGCTACAGTCCATGGGTTCAGAAAGAGTTGGACATGACTCAGCAAGTAAACGACAGAAGTCCTGCTCTCACTTCAAATTCATATGTCAAAATGGAGACCCGAGTTCTTAGTTTTCACCTGGTCCCTCAATTTAAAAGCTCTGTAGGCTCTTATTTAACAGGCAAGGAATTGAAGCCCAGTGCGATGAAGTGAGTTGGTCAAGGACACACAGCAAACCGAAAGCAAAGTGGGGCTCAGGACTCCTGTCCACTTCCCACAAGCCTGCTCCCACCAGCTTGGCAACCCCACCAGAAGCTTCGGACACCTGCAGAGAGCCCTTGAAGAACAATCTAGACTCAGTACCAAATCACCTGGACCATTTATTGAAAGTGCAGATTCCTGGGGTCCCCCAGGATGCAGAATCCAATAGGATTCTGACCCAGTAAGTCTTGGCTGGGGCCCCAAATTAGCATTTTAAAAAGCACACTTGCTCTCCTTCCCCCACCTAGGCAATACTGATCCAGGTGGTTTGCACTTTGAAAAATGCCTCTCAAAAGCCAATCTTTGTCACGTGCCTCCACTGGAGATGAAATCCCAGGGAGAGCCCAGTAAGGCCCTGTGGCCAGCCCTGGGCTGCACTCTTGGGAACCACCCGCTTCAGTGCTGTTGCTGGGCATGCCTGTTGTCCCTCAGTGGTATTTCAGGAATTTGGTCACATTCTTTCACACTCTCATCTTGAAAAGGAACTGCCAGTCCTTCAGACAAAGATGCACCTGTACCCCTGCAAAATCAGTGGGACATTCAAGATTATCATTCCACTGGGCATTGTATACTGCAATGGGAAGGCTGGGAGCCAAGGGGATTGTGGGTAATCTGATTCATGGCCCCTACCTCCTCCATGGGTGACCTCATCGAAAGCTTACTGCATGCAGTACTGCCTCAGAAGCTTCTGTCCCAACTTTCCTACAACACTGACTTCATGGCCCTTCTTCCTAGAGGGAGGAAATCAAATACTTGAAGAAAGAACAAATACCCAAAGACCAGTGTTTAGAGATAGTGGGAAGAAGGACAGTTCTTTGTGTGTGTTTATTAAGGGGCTCTGGCTGTGGACAGCTATCCACTACGAAAAGAGAAAGTGTTAGACACTCAGTCATGTCTGACTCTTTGCAACACTATGCACTATAGCCTACTGGGCTCCTCTGTCCATAGGTTTCCCCAGGCGAGAATACTGAAGTGAGTTGCCATTCCCTTCTCCAGGGGATCTTCCCAACCCAGGTATTGAACCCAAGTCTCCCACATTGCAGGCAGATTCTTTACCATCTGAGCCACCAGGGAAGCCCTGGAAAAAAGAGAACATTCCCAAACCGAGGAGGTGGTCAACTCTGAGATATTGTTTTAAAAAAAATATTGACAGGAGTAATCCAGCTTTTGGAAGATTTCATTTTGGAGGGTTTTAAGAGCTCTGCTCACGTCTCAGCTTTTGACTTTCTCTTGCTGAGAACTTGTACCCGGGCCTGTGTTTATTTATTTCCATTTCTGAATTATCACTGAGACACCGATAACGAGGTCTGCTGATCAGAATACAACTGTGAGGACTAAGACCTTGATAATTGCCCTTCAGTGTCTGAGGTTAGTCTTTGCCAGCAGTGTTGCCTGCAGAGGGACGTGCATAGCCTTCAGGGTCACCCAGAATGGGTTCCAGTCCCAGATCTGCTGGTCTCTGGCTGTGGGGCCTTGGACAAGTGACTTAATTCTCTGAGTCTCCATTTTCCTGTCTGCAAAATGGGGATACTCATACTGAACTTAGAGGAGTTCTGTGCTGATCAAAGTACATAGTAAATGTCTAACACGGTGCCCATCGAAAGACAGTTGATAGATAGTTGTTTTCTTCTTGGTAACACAAAGATGAAAAGTGATTGTGCCATTGTTCAGTTAAGGAGTAAAAGAATCACTTTGAAGCTAGAAAAAAAGGAAAAGATATCTAATCTATCCAGTAGACGGAAACAAAGCAAAAAAGGAAAAAGACACAAGTAACTACAAAACAAAAAGCGATAGAGGTTAGTTAAATATATCAGTAACAACAACAAATACAAACAGATTAAACTTATCTGCTAAAGGACAAATTTTCAGTTTGGATTTACTTTTTTTTTCATTCACTCGTTCCAGAAATAATTACCAGTTTTAGGCACTGGAATCTAGCTAAAGTTATTCACAAAATATACATGTGAAGAAAGTTGAAAGCAAAACATTAGGAAAAATATACCAAGTAAATATTAACTAAAAGAAAGTTGATTTAGCAGTATTAATTTGAAACAAAATAGACCTGAAGACAGAAACTTGGCAATAAAGAAGGTCTTGATAAAGGGAACAGTTCACCCCAAAAATATAACTATCCTGAACCTATACTCATCTTGCAACATAGACTCAAAATACATAAAGCAAAAACTGACATTATAAGGAAATATTGACAATCCACATCATAGTGATGGATTTTAATCACTTATCTCAGAAAGGGTCCAAACAAAAATATTAGAAAGGCTGTAGAAGATTTGAACTGTGGGTCAAATTTATGACCCTTGCATCTCATAAGTAAAAAATAAATAGCTTTTTAAATAAAACTTTTGGAAAATTAATCATGTACCCTAGGCCATAAAAGAAATATCAAACGGCACTGAAGAATTGATAGTGTATGGGCCACATACTCTGTGCGGTGGAATAAAGTTATGTCAGAAACCAAAACATTTCTACACAAAACCCAGGTGGTAAGAAAATTTCTAAATAGATTTCTAAATGATTAATGAGTCAAATAAACAATAATCATGGAAATTTTTTAATATTTTGTAACTGAATGACAAAAAGGTATTATATAGCAAAGAGCCACATAAATACAATTACCACCCCACGAACATCTCCGTAGCACAGGGATATACCGAGAAAATGGGGCTCTGATGCAGTTGGAAGCCTTGAAAGTTAGAGCAGATAGAGTTACAGTAGTGCTGGATGAGATTATTCCTCAAATACCTTTTTTTTAAAAATTGAACTACGATTGATTTACCATATCATGTTAATTTTAGGTGTACAGCACAGGGATTCAGTTATACATACGTATGTATCTCCTTCTTTTTCAGATTCTTTTCCCTTATAGGTTATTACAAAATACTGAGTATAGTTCCCTGTGCTGTACAGTAGGTACCTGCTGATTATCTATTTTTTCTTTTTATTTATTTTTGATTGAACAATAATCGCTTTACAGTATTGTGTTGGTTTCTACCAAACATAAACCTGAATCAGCCATACGTTTACCCATGTCCCATCTCATTTGAATATCCTTCCCACCTCTCTCCCCATCCAACCCCTCTAGGTTGTTTCCAAGCCCCAGGTTGAGTTCCCTGAGTCATACAGCAAATTCTCATTGGCTACCTGTTTTACAAATGGTAATGTATTGAAAAAGGTCAGTTTTCATTCCAATCCCAAAGAAAGGCAATGCCAAAGAATGCTCAAACTACCACACAATTGTACTCGTCTCACACGCTAGCAAAATAATACTTAAAATTCTCCAAGCCAGGCTTCAGCAATATGTGAACTGTGAACTTCCAGATGTTCAAGCCGGTTTTAGAAAAGGCAGAGGAACCAGAGATCAAATTGCCAACATCTGCTGGATCATCGAAAAAGCAAGAGAGTTTCAGAAAAACATCTCTTTCTGCTTTATTGACTATGCCAAAGCCTTTGACTGTGTGGATCACAATAAACTGTGGAAAATTCTGAAGGAGATGGGAATACCAGACTACCTGACCTGCCTCTTGAGAAACCTAATGCAGGTCAGGAAGCAACAGTTAGAACAGGACATAGAACAACAGACTGGTTCCAAATAGGAAAAGGAGTATGTCAAGGCTGTATATTGTCACCCTGCTTATTTAACTTCTATGCAGAGTACATCATGAGAAACGCTGGGCTGGAGGAAGCACAAGCTGGGATCAAGACTGTCAGGAGAAATATCAATAACCTCAGATATGCAGATGATACCACCCTTATGGCAGACAGTGAAGAGGAACTAAAAAGCCTCTTGATGAACGTGAAAGAGGACAGTGAAAAAGTTGGCTTAAAGCTCAACATTCAGAAAACTAAGATCATGGCATCTGGTCCCATCACTTCATGGCAAATAGATGGAGAAACAGTGGAAACAATGGCTGACTTTATATTTTTGGGCTCCAAAATCACTGGAGATGGTGACTGCAGCCATGAAATTAAAAGACGCTTACTCCTTGGAAGGAAAGTTATGACTAACCTAGATAGCATACTGAAAAGCAGAGACATTACTTTGTCAACAAAGGTCTGTCTAGTCAAGGCTGTGGTTTTTCCAGTAGTCCTGTATGGATGTGAGAGTTGGACTATAAAGAAAGCTGAGCGCTAAAGAATTGATGCTTTTGAACTGTGGTGTTGGAGAAGACTCTTGAAAGTCCCTTGGACTGCAAGGAGATCCAACCAGTCCATCCTAAAGGAGATCAGACCTGGGTGTTCATTGGAAGGGTTGATGTTGAAGCTGAAACTCCAATACTTTGGCCACCTGATGCAAAGAGCTGACTCATTTGAAAAGACCCTGATGCTGGGAAAGATTGAGGGCAGGAGGAGAAGGGGACCACAGAGGATGAGATGGTTGGATGGCATTACTGACTCAATGGACATGGGTTTGGGTGGACTCTGACAGTTGGTGATAGACAGGGAGGCCTGGCATGCTGCGGTTCATGGGGTCGCAAAGACTCAGACACGACTGAGCAACTGAACTGAATGTATGTTTCCATGTCACTCTCTCCATACCTCCCACCCTCTCCTGATTATCTATTTTATATACAGCTGTGTATACATGTTAATCTCACATACCTTTGATTTCTTCCTGCTTTTATTTTACTCTGTTACCTCTGTCTGAAATGCCTTCTTCCCCTGTGTACCCTACATCTGCCTCCCCACCCTGACCTGCATCTGGTTAACTTCTTTTCAGACATTAAGAACCAGTTCAACAGTATTCTTCACAGAGCTAGAACAAATAATTTCACAATTTGTATGGAAATATAAAAAACCTCGAATAGCCAAAGCGATCTTGAGAAAGAAGAATGGAACTGGAGGAATCAACCTACCTGACTTCAGGCTCTACTACAAAGCCAGTTATCAAGACAGTATGGTACTGGCACAAAGACAGAAATATAGATCAATGGAACAAAATAGAAAGCCCAGAGATAAATCCACGCACATATGGACACCTTATCTTTGACAAAGGAGTCAAGAATATACAATGGATTAAAGACAATCTCTTTAACAAGT
>NW_011475885.1:101920-138460 GCF_000754665.1 Bison bison bison
TAAATAGACATTTCTCCAAAGAAGACATACAGATGGCTAACAAACACATGAAAAGATGCTCAACATCACTCATTATCAGAGAAATGCAAATCAAAACCACTATGAGGTACCATTTCACACCAGTCAGAATGGCTGCGATCCAAAAGTCTACAAATAATAAATGCTGGAGAGGGTGTGGAGAAAAGGGAACCCTCTTACACTGTTGGTGGGAATGCAAACTAGTACAGCCACTATGGAGAACAGTGTGGAGATTCCTTAAAAAACTGGAAATAGAACTGCCTTATGATCTAGCAATCCCACTGCTGGGCACACACACTGAGGAAACCAGAAGGGAAAGAGACACATGTTCCCCAGTGTTCATCGCAGCACTGTTTATAATAGCCAGGAAGCAACCTAGATGTCTATCAGCAGATGAATGGATAAGAAAGCTATGGTACATATACACAATGGAGTATTACTCAGCCATTAAAAAGAAAACATTTGAATCAGTTCTAATGAGGTGGATGAAACTGGAACCTATTATACAGAGTGAAGTAAGCCAGAAGGAAAAACACCAATACAGTATAATAACGCATATATATGGAATTTAGAAAGATGGTAACAATAACCCTGTGTACGAGACAGCAAAAGAGACACTGATGTATAGAACAGTCTTATGGACTCTATGGGAGAGGGAGAGGGTGGGAAGATTTGGGATAATGGCATTGAAACATGTAAAATATCATGTATGAAATGAGAAGCCAGTCCAGGTTCGATGCACGATACTGGATGCTTGGGGCTAGTGCACTAGGACGACCAAGAGGGATGGTATGGGGAGGGAGGAGGGAGGAGGGTTCAGGAAGGGGAACACATGTATACCTGTGGCGGATTCATTTGATATTTGGCAAAACTAATACAATTATGTAAAGTTTAAAAAAAAAAAAAAAGAACCAGTTCAAATGTCATTGATTCAGCTTACCCTTGGCTCCTTCAGCATCTCTTTTCTAGAGCACTTTTTGATCACAAGTAATTATTTGTGTACATGTTTCTCCTTTACAACAGCTATAAACTCTGCAGAGTAGAGGCTACATCCTAGCCTTCTTCACTACCTAGAGCCACACACAGTCAGCACTCAGAAAGTTTTTGTTGAAGGACCACTGGGGTTTTCATCTCCACCCTTATGTCTTTAATTACCTGGAACATTTCAGACTGTGGCCTGCCTGCCATCGCTGGAAGGAAGCCCCCCAACTCTGGTTTCCAGAGGTGTGCCACAGAAGCTCAAACCATTTCCGTGTCAGAGAGAGCCAGGGAGCCACATACCCACCAGGTCATGGCCCCCACTGAATCCACAGCTACAATGCAAGGAGGCCACTTTAAATCAGAGCCCAGGATTTCATCGCACAATCTACCCTCTGGTAATCGCAAATTTGGACTTTGGGCCCAAATCCTGCCTAGAAAATTGGCATTTACCTGCTTTTACAGAAAGAAGTAAGATTTCACTCTAGGCAAGAAAAACCTCATTAAAGACTGCATTTACCTTCCTGGAGTCATTTGCCTGATATGAACTGAATCCTAAAATGCAAATTCTTTCCTGGGGCCTGAGGATGGCAGCTTGATGTTGCAACATTGCTCAAAACAATTTGAAAGCAATTCTGTTATTATTATTATCATCATCATCATTATCATTATTTCAACCTAGCAATTAGGTTGATAATCGTCAGCATTTTCAGCAAATGGTTATGGCATGAAGGAGAGACAGAGTGCGTGTGTGTGTGTGTGTGTGTGTGTGAGTGAGGCCGGTGGTTATAGCTGTCATCGTCTTTTCTATTCTGTTTTAGGGGTTGAAAATTTAACCACAACTATGCGCTGCAGGCTGAAACCTGATGCATGAGAGGGAGCCAGGGAGAAAGGGGGCTCCTAACCATAGTTCTGATTAATATCAAGGTAATCAACATGACTACCTTCTTAATAAAGTACATGTAAGCTGGTCTTTGAGGCCGTAAGAGATCACATACATATACATCAGCATCTCAGCACCTCCCATGGATGCTGGCTCTCTCCAGGCTGAGCATGTTGGCAGCCTGTAGAAGGCTAAGATGAACTTGACTTAATTAAGCAAGTGAAAGCAGCACTTGCGGTTTATATCCCCCAAAAGCCACTGCTTGACTCATTACCACCCAGTTACCCAACACTTCAACAGACCTGTAAAGCACAGGAGAGGGTGAATAGCTTTAGATCCCTTCCATGGAGTCAGGGCAGCAGCTTTGAAAAAGTTGGAGTGAGTCAGACCTGCCTATGAGTTCCAACTGTGTGACCTTGCGCAGGTTACTTAACCTCTCTGAATCTGTCTTCTCATCACAAAATAGGGGCTATAATCCTGTCCCTTAGGGTGGTTATGAAGGTTAAAAGAGATAAAATTGGTATCACATTTACTGTATGCATTATAGGCACTCAGTAAAGTATAGCTCCTTGGTTGTTATGGTTATTCCATTCTCATTAGTTCACACCTGTTCTCATCTCAACACCTGTTTTCTGCTCCCACGTGCCTAACTCAGAGCCTACCTTGGGGCCCCCCTGGTACTTGTTGGCCTTTCAGAAACTTGATGGCCAAAGGGACTGTCTGAAGACATCCAGGAGGAGGCACCCCACCCCTGGAGAATCTCTCCACTCTCTCCCCTGGCCCTGGGAAGTAACTTGAGATGTCAGCTGGGCACTGCTCTTAGAGGACAATGTGTTTACAAGTACTGCCAGGGCCATGGTGTGCAGGTTGCAATGGGACATTTGGGGATTGGGTTTGGGGTCTCCCTTCCCTGGGGACTCCCTGTTGATCTGTAGTGGGAGGCATTCATACGACTTACCCCTGCACCCTCACACACACACATTCATACATACATTCACACACATCCACACTCACACACACACATTCACATTCACACACTTACATACCATGTTATGCCTCATTTTCTCTTTGGAGACTTCAGTTTGGACTGAATGGCACTATCTCTGTTCACAGAGTGGAAATAGAAGATACATAAATATTTTATCAGTGGTTTAATCCCCTCTTCTTAAGCTTACTTTTTAAAACTTGGAAATTATTTTTTAAAAAAAGTAGAAAATCAAGGGGAAAATATCTGTAGTCCCACTCTCCAAACACCTTTGCTAACATTCAGCAACATCTCTTGCAAGTCTTTTATGCAAATTTTATTTTACATAGTAATGATTATCCTGTGTATTTATCCTGATTGTGTATGTCTTGCTTCTTTCACTTAATTTATAGAATAAGCATCATTTTGATAGTTGCATAGTGTTCCATTAAGGATACACCACAAATGATTTGTCCCAATCATTGGAACCTTAGATCAATGTCTAAATGGTTGCTATTATAAATGGAGTTATGAAATCAAATTTTTCCTTCTTTGAGAGTTGTTATATCTCAGGAATTATTTTTTAGAAATATAAATTTAAATGTTATAAGGCTCTTAATACACGTCTCCAGACTGATTTCCAAAAGAGTTACATCAGTGTATGAACCCCCAAACTTTTGCTCTTGATCTTTACTGATATGACCCTCCAAGAAAAAACCCAGCATCCTTGGAGGGTGCCTCAGTTGGGCAGCAGGACATGGTAGCACCACTAAGTTCATCATCACTCACCAAACGGTGACCCCCACACCACTGAATACAGAAGACAATAGGCTGAAAAAAAAGAAACTGTTTAAAGTATTAGAAAAACTGTGAAGCACACAAAATCCCTGTTTCCATAAGTATTGTTGTTTAGGAGTTGGCTATAGTATGTATTTGCTGCTGCTGCTGCTGCTAAGTCACTTCAGTCGTGTCCGACTCTGTGCGACCCCGTAGACAGCAGCGCACTAGGCTCCTCTGTCCTTGGGATTCTCCAGGCAAGAACACTGGGTGGGTTGCCATTTCCTTCTCCAATGCATGAAAGTGAAAAATGAAAGTGAAGTCGCCCAGTCGTGTCCGACTCAGCAACCCCATGGACTGCAGCCTACCAGGCTCCTCCATCCATGGGATTTTCCAGGCAAGAGTACTGGAGTGGGGTGCCATTGCCTTCTCCGATAGTATGTATTTAAATTTTTAAACAAAAACTATAAAAAGTTTATATTTAAGCTCAAAGAAGAACTGTGCTGTGCTCAGACATGTCCAACTCTCTGCAACCCCATGGACCATAGCCTGCCTTTCCTCCCCCTCTGTCCATGGGATTTTCCAGAACATGGGTTGCCATTTCCTTCTCCAGAGGATCTTCCCAACCCAGGGATGGAACCCCCGTCTTCTGCACTGGCAGGTGGATTCTTTACCACTGAGCCACCAGGGAAACCCCCAGAAAGAACTACTGTGTAATAAAAGTTTAGACCGCACACTATTATGGTAAAAGCTCTAAAAGCGCAGCAGGAATGTCTATCCTGGTCAAATAGGCAGAGCCCGCGTGCCCTTAGAAGGAATTAGGGACAAGGTAGGAAAAGTGAGCAGAGAAAATGGGTTTCCACACACATAGGCCCACATGCTAATGAAAATGCAGAGACCTTTGGAGGGTTGTGGGTGAGGTGTGGGCAGTACCATATGCTGCCATCAGACATTGCTACCTGGGTAGGAGGGAGGGACCTAAGAAAGTGAAGGGGCCAGAGCAGACTCTGGGGTCCTAGACACCACCACAGGGGTTGGGGGCACAGGGAGAAAAGAAAAGATGAGGACGACAACTCAGAGGGAAGTTCTATAAATTAATTTGCCAGTTTCATAATGTCACCTTGAACACAAGTGTCATCCAAGTAAAGCCAGAGCTGAGTCCTGTTTCCCTGCTGCTTAAGCATCCAGGTATGTGGCAAGAGCATGAGATCTTTGGATCAGTCAGACTTATGGGCAGATTCTGGGTCTGCCACTTCATAGCTATACACATGCTCAGGTTTATAACTTATGTGGGGATGGTAGTGCTACGAGTTTCATTGCACCACTGGGAGGAAGAGAAATGATGGATGTGCCTAGCTCGGTGCCCTGCACACAGACAGACTCCAATAGGGGCCAGTAGGAAGAATGGGGAAGGGAATGGGGAGGGAGAGGAGGGTAGAAGGGCCAAGTTGTGACAGTAGAGAAAAGAAGAGGGGAATGTGATCTGGTGTTGAGTGGTAGTCATGCTGCTTGTTGGTAATTCGTCCCACCAATAATTCTTGGTTCTTCTCCACAGAGCTCAGAGGACATCCTGCTTCGCCCAGTCTTTTGCAGGGGAGTCCCAACCAAGGAGAGGTGCCTGACTAGGGAATCCCACATACCCACCAACTTCCAAAGAGCTGAAACTGGTAAGAACTACTAAAAGCCTATAACACAACTCTAGCAGGTTAAATAGTATCCCCCCAAAACTCATGCCCACCATGAACCTCAGAATATCACCTTATTTGGAAATGAGGTCTTTGCAATGTAAGTGATTAAAACTCAAGATGAGATCATACTGGATTTGGATGGGCCCCAAATCCAATAGCTGGTGTCCTTAGAAGAAGGAGAGAGGACACACAGAGGCAAGAAGGCTAAGTGCAGACAGATGCAGAGATTGGAGGGATGCTACCATGAGCCAAGGACACCAGGGGTCACCAGGAGTCAGAAGAACAAGGAATGATGCGCCATAGAAACTCCAGAGGGAGCATGACCCTGCTGACAACTTTTCTCTTTTTAATCAGCATGCTGATTAACTGAAAGTCTATCTTGTTTTATTTTGATCTTTAAGTATTTCACAATTGACTTTAGCTGTGTCAGCAGGAGTCCAGAAGTATAACTAATTAACTATCCAAAATTGATGGATAAGAGTCTAGTTTTAACAAGATATTATACTCAAATACACACACCTACAAGGCATGGCAAATCTGACTGATAAGGAACCAGCTCAGATGTTTGGCTGCCAACTTGACTTGGGACTTCTGGCCTCTCAAACTGTAAGAGAATAAATTCCTGTTGTTTTAAGCCACTAAGTATGTGGTCCTTTGTTGCTGCAGCCTCAGAAAACTAATCCACCAAGCATCTGTTTACAGAGAAAGAAACCAAGACCATCACTGTCCACCCGCAGAAAGGCAGCAGCTAAACAGCACTAGAACCCAGCCTTCCACCCCCATCCAAGGCTCTCCCTTAGGGAGAGAGCCTTTGGCATACAGCTTCACACCTAGGTTTGGGCCAGAAAAAGGCCCATTTTGACAGGGCCACCTACCCCTGTGCGTGTGTCCTCCCCAGAGAACACACAGTGAGTGGAACCCACTTTTCCCGATAATGACTTACTGCTCAGTCCTGGGTGAGAGCTCTGACTGGTACATCATCTTGAGACTGGTGAGTTTGCCTGTAGGTGTCATGAGAGAGGAAACACCAGCAAGCCCCTCCCCTGCTGAAACCAATAGGCAAGAGGTTAATCCCCAGAGACCTCAGTGACTGCCACGCAACAGGTGCTTCATAAAAAAAAAATAGTAATAACATGTGATAAGTAGCAGAACTTCCCTGGAGGTCCAGTGACTCCTCTGTCAATGCAGATAAGTGCACGTTACATCAGGGAGTGTTGCTGGATTAATATGCCAGGTATCCCTTTAACAAGGAACAGAGTTTTCTGCTCCATTCGTGAGGCACCTACTAGGTGCCAGGTGCTGTGCTCAATTTCTCCATAAGGCCCCGCAAGAAGTAGGTTGGACCCTCATGTCAGGTTAATTTGAGGAGAGTTAAAGAAAGCAGCTGTTTACAAAGCAGGACTGTTTATGGACAGAAGGACTTCCCTTGTGGTCTCGTGGTTAAAACTTTGCCTTCCAATACAGGGGGCACAGGTTCAATCCCTGGTAGGGGAACTAAGGTCCTGCATGCTATGGTGTATAACCAAAAAAATATTTTTTTGAAGTGTGGGCAGAGTATGGTGGAGAATACAGCACCCCAGGATGGGTGATGTGAAGCATTGCTAGTGGAGACTGAAGGGCTAAGAGGTGGGAGCAGGGAGCTGTGAGGACAGGAGCTGTGACATAGGCTTGAGGGCCCTGCCTGCGGATGGCGCAGCCTCCTTGTCCTTTACAGAATCCCAGGGGCGGGGAGGAGCAGAGGTGGGTAAAGGGAAGCATACCTGTCCTCTCGGAGTCAGCTGGCTTGTAATTATATCAGTTAATTTTCACAATAACCCTGTGATGGAGGTGCTATTGCTCACTAACCTGTTTCAGAGACTGGAAAATAAAGTGGAAGAAAAGAAACCATTAATGGGCCAGGATTTGAGCCCAAATCTCTCTGATTCCACAGACTACAAGAGTTCTTCTGTTCTCATGCATTAGGACATAATTTGCCATGAAGTTAACACCAGATAAATGCAGTAGATGTGAGTAACTGCAAGAACACAGATGTAAAGTGTCATAAAACAATAAGGAAGTAAAATATTTTTAGTGTTTATTAAATTTTGTTTTCAATAAAATGTGTTTATTATGCTGCTGCTAAGTTGCTTCAGTCGTGTCCAACTCTGTGAGACCCCAGAGATGGCAGCCCACCAGGCTCCCCGTCCCTGGGATTCTCCAGGCAAGAACACTGGAGTGGGTTGCCATTTCCTTCTCCAATGCATGAAAGTGAAAAGTGAAAGTGAAGTTGCTCAGTCTTGTCCGACTCTTAGTGACCCCATGGACTGCAGCCTACCAGGCTCCTCCGTGCATGGGATTTTCCAGGCAAGAGTACTGGAGTGGGGTGCCATTGCTTACTGACTTGCAAATGCCAGAAAACGTATCAGTCACCTTTTGCAAGCTGGTATGGGCCGTCTCAAGCACCCACTGAACAGCTAAATTTCTCTTCTGTGGCTTAAACAGTACTATCTCTCCAACATTAATTACTGTTTAGGGGAGAAGAGTATATTCATGATTTCATGGTGCTATTAGATCACAGTACCCACATGCATGCAGCTCACATTGATGGAAATGTTAAGAAGAAATCCAAAGAGAAGAATCCATGTCCTCTGGTGACTATGGACTACAGTATAAGGAACTTTTCCCTCCTTGGTCCCTGCTGGGCCCCAGGATTTGAGGGGCCACAAGAGAGCCTGGAGAGGAAAGGATAGAGAAAGCTGAGCAAATAGCTGAAAGGGTAATCCTTTAGAATGAATGTCCCAAGGCCAGAGTATCAGGAGGGGCTAGAAAGGATGAGCCAGAGAGTTGGAAACTTCTAGTGGCAAGGGGAAGAGGTTTCCCAAGGAGCCGGGTGGAGATGGGATGACCTGGACCCTTGCTAAAGTGTGGGGGAAGCTCAGGGTTCGGGGAACCAGGTTGAGTGTAAGAGAAGGTCATTGGGACCTCTGCTTTGGACTTTGTTTTAAGTGCCTTTCCTTTAAAACTCAGGAGCAAATCCAAATGAATAAGAAATAGACCTAAATCCTCAGAACCTGAGTGGTCAAGAAGATGAAGGTCACCGAACTTACTTTCCAAAGCTGATGAGCCTTCATCGTTGTGTACAGTATGGCACTAGAGTCTCCAACACGTCAGATGCTTCTCCAGGTGAGTGTAATTTAAACATCCTCCCAACAGGATGTTCCAAATCATGACCTTGAAGTCCTTCAGGACACTTCCCACAAGCACCATGGTGACTTTAGCTTTTACTTTTATCGATGCATAGTTGATTTACAATATTAATTTCAGCTGTACAGCAAAGGGACTCCATTATGCATATTCATACATTCTTCTTTATATTCTTTTCCATTATGGTTTATTTGTGACTTTGAATTGAGAAGATCAAGCCAATTCTGTTCCCATTGTCATACTTTGGGACAAGTCCTTTATCAATGGATTCTAAAACACGCACACACACATGTATTTCCCTCCACCTTCTCAGAATTCCATTGTCAAATATCTTCATTTATAGCAAGGGCCCTGAAATCATTTCACCTCTCCTGAGGCTCACTCACTCTCATCTGCCTGTTAATGGTAATATATCCATTAAACATAAAATGTCCAAATCAAATAAACACTCTTTTTCTTTATCCTTAAAATCTATTTTTAAAAAAAGTACAAGTAATACATGCTAAATAATGAAATGTTTAAAAATTGGAGGGACTTGAACAACAGAATAAAAATCATGTTATTTTAAAAAGAAAGATTAAGGGCAGGAGTAGAAGGGAGCAACAGAGGATAAAATGGTTGGATGGCATCACCGATTCAATGGACATGAATCTGAGCCAACTTCAGGAGATAGTGAAGGATAGGGAAGCCTGGCATGCTGCAGTCCAGGGGTTGCAAAGAGCCAGACATGACTTGGTGATTGAACAACAACAATATATAACTGAGTCACCTTGCTGCACAGAAGAAATTAACACACATGGTAAATCACCTACACTTCAATGAAATTTTAAAAGAAAGAAAGAACGTACAGAGTCCATTGCATGTACAAGAATAGCCAGGGGAAAGAGACAAGTGTGATTTTATGACACTTTTGTTCCAGTTGTGTATGTATGGGTGTGTAATGTACTGAACAACATTGTAAAATAAATTTACAAATAAGAAACAGGACTTTTCTTCTTCTACGTTATAATTCCAAAGTGGCCACAACTTCTTCAATAGTTCAGTTCAGTCACTCAGTCGTGTCCGACTCTTTGTGACCCCATGGATTGCAGCACACCAGACTTCCCTGTCCATCACCAACTACAGGAGCCTACTCAAACTCATGTTCATTGAGCCAGTGATGCCATCCAACCATCTCATCCTCTGCCGTCCCCTTCTCCTCCTGCCTTCAATCTTTCCCAGCATCAGGGTCTTTTCTTCAGTAGAGAACTCAACTTATGCCTTGTTCAGTCTGACATGGCTATTTCAGGAAGCCCAATAAAATGGGGTCACAAAAGAGTGCTCATCTACTTGCTGGCCTCAGAGGAGAGGGACTCATAGTCTCTCAAATACCCAGTAACTCAGGGTTCCAGGAAGCAGACATGCCAATACTAGGGGAGGGCCTGAGAGGACAGGGGGATAACCCAACCTTCTGATCACCCCTATAGTTTCAACAATGCCACCTTCTGAAAGGAGGAGGGAGGGGGCCTACAGCTGGCTGGAATCCCTGATCCACCTAGTCCACAACAACAGCACGGTGGTTTTACTTGCCTGCTTCCTCGCCTAGGTCCTATACTCTTTGAAGGGAAGAGAAGATGCCGTCCGAGCACAGGATCTGGAGAGCAAAAGGTGATCAACAGATGTTTAGGGGTCTGAATGAGACCCCAGCAGGAGCTTCTTCAGTCTTCCCAGGAGAAGAAAGCTCTGAGCAGCAAATGAGCAAGTGAGAGACGCAGGCCCAGGAGCACCCAATAAGATGCATAGCCAATGGACAAGTGTCATGTTTGGCTTCAAATGAGCTCAAAGCACTGGGAGAAGATGAAAGAGAGAATGGACCCTGGCCTTCAAGGAGTTTCCCCCGGTGAGGAGCTGGGCACACCTGAGATGATCAGACACGTCTGGACTTGAGGTGAGTTCATGGGCGAGTTCCTCTGTGAGCTTGGGTGACTCATCTGAGATCTTGGCAGCAGGATGGGGATCCCATCCAGGTTTCTTGCTCCTCAGCCAATGCTGGCAGCACCCCTTCTCCCAGGGCCAGGCAGTGGTGATGAGGAGGGCTGGAAGGTCACTTCCAGTGGAAGAGACTTCAGACATGTGGGGCTGTCCGGGGTTTTCCAGGCACACTGGAGATGTCTGGTGGGAGAGAAAGGAGAAAAGAGGAGCGGGGGCAGCCCAGAGGTAGGAAACACAAGTTAAGCCTGGAAAAATGCAAATTGGAAAGGCTAGGTGGTCCAGAGCCTGGAGTACTAAGAATCTGGCACAAAAGAAACAAGTGAATTTCTTCATGCATGTTGGGGTGGAGATAGTTAACATTTATTTCTGTCATTATTTATTTAACGAGTATGAATCAACACCAAAAGGTAAGACTCATGGGGTGGGTTTGGGGAGACTGTGCCTGGTTTTGCTCACCAGAGTGCCCCTTATACCTGGAGAAATGTCAGGCATGGAGAAAGCACTAAGTAAGTGTTCACAAATGAATGATCAGAAATGTTGGGTTTGTATGTTTGGTGTTAGATTCCAAGGGAGTCCCAGGAACCAGGGGAGTACAGCCAGAAGGCTCCAAGCCTTGTAGCTTGTCTTCTTTCAGTCTTCAGCATGCAGTGGGCCACCTAAAGCTGAAGTTCCTTAACAACAAAAAAAATTAAGTTTGGGAACCAGTGGAGCAGGTGTCCTCCAAGGCCCTCAGGTCTCTGTCATTCTGGCATGGCCTGTTGGCATCACCCAGAGGGCTGTGGGTGATGGGCCAGGCCCTAGTTCTCTAGATCAATCTGTCTCTACCACTGGTTGTACATTTGACCACTTTGGAGGGCGCCTTTCTCTAAGTTGAGAGCCTGATCACCAAATGGGGCCTTTCCTTGCCCGTTGCCTGAGGCCCCAGGAAAATGACACATCAGAAAGCCCACCCGTCTCTGCTCTGTCCCCGCAGACCTGGTGTGCTCACCTCCCTCCAGCTGGCAGATGCCCTGACCTGACAGAGGATCATCCCAAGCCCTGCCAGCTCCCTCTAACTCCCCAGATTTTCCAGACCGAGACTCAGAGCAGCCAAGTCAGTTGAAAAGAAAAATAAAGAAAAAAAATATATGTATGTATATATGTATCTCCTCCCTCCACACCCAGACTCCTCACAGTTGAGCTGGGTAAGTGCCAACAAAAATAGCATGATGTCATCCCCTGACTGGTCCTGTTAATCCCTTTCCTGCCGAATATTGAGTCTTGGTTTTTATTTAAAAGCGATTTTATTGTCAGAGGCTGGTTAAAAGCCTCTGAGAGATGTGTGGGGAAAATGGGCGGTGTCTTTGATGTGCAGAGTGGGGCAGGGCCCTCAGCCCCGTAGCTCTGACAAGGAAAGAAATGGGATTTGCAGAAGGCCAGGAAGCTGGAGGAATTCTATTTCAGACAGGGTGCCTTACCAATTGGCATCGGGTTTTGCATTTCATGGCCGGTGCACCTCTGCAAGACAGCCTATGAGAGAATTCTCAGCCACTGTGAGGCCTGTAAGGAACACCATGGGCCTGCTCTCTCTAGACTTCCACCTTTCCTGCCCCCACCATCACTAGGGAACATTCTCCCCTCTGTTGGGGTGCTCTTCTCCCACTCACACACTCGTCACCAAGTATCCAAATCCCAACCTACTCTAGAAGAGCTGCCTTTGAGAGGTGAGGTGGCCTTGGGGCCAGGAAACTTGGGTTTGAGGCTCAGCTTTAGACGAATCTGGAAGAGGCACTTCACCTCTTTCAGCCTTAGTACCTTATACATAAGACAGAATAGAAATTCCTGCTCTCCTACCTGCCCTACAGCGTAGTGACCACCCAGATGTCCAAAGGAAATTATATGTTTTCAGAAGCTCTAGAAACACAAGAGCCCTGCACTGAGGCCAAATGTTATTGCAAGGAGGGTATAGGGCAAAGGAGGCCAATAGGAGCAAGGGAGTTGGAGGTGTGTTCAAGGGAGTGAGTCCAGTGAAGGAACCTGAGACAGAAAGGGAAGTGAAGCCACTGACGGGTAGTGGGGAAGAACTGGTCCCTGTAGGCCTGGGTGCACAATGAGGTCAAAGAATTGTTGCAGGAGACCTTAAGAAAGTAAGCTGGAAGGAGAAACAATTATGACCAGGGAGTGAGATACTAGAATTTGGAATTTGGGGGGTTATGCCCTTTTGGTTGGAGAAGGCAATGGCACCCCACTCTAGTACTCTTGCCTGGAAAATCCCATGGATGGAGGAGCCTGGTGGGCTGCAGTCCATGGGGTCACTAAGAGTCGGACACGACTGAGTGACTTCACTTTCACTTTTCACTTTCATGCATTGGAGGAAGAAATGGCAAGCCACTCCAGTGTTCTTGCCTGGAGAATCCCAGGGACGGGGGAGCCTGGTGGGCTGCCGTCTATGGGGTCACACAGAGTTGGACATGACTGAAGTGACTTGGCAGCAGCAGCCCTTTTTGTTATGGGAAAGGAATGGGTAGCTGAGGTAAGAAAGTGTTCATGGCAATGAGGTTGAGATTGGGATCTTGGAAAAGTTACCCTCACGGAGGATGAAGGGCCTAGGAATCAGGAAGAAGCTGAGGTGGAAAGAACTACAGGAGCCAAGATGGTCAGTGAGCAAATGGTTGACCAGAAGCCCAAGGAAGCATCAGGGATGGGAAGTGGAGTGAATGATGTGAGTGTGAAGGAGCCAAGGCTTTTATCAGATGAAAGGGAGTGTAAGTGTGGCTTAAGGGAGCCAGGAGGACTGCAGATTAATCCTCTGACCCTGAGAATGGTATGTGAGAAGAGCAGCACCCCCCCACTCCACCCCCGCCCCAAGAAGAAGGCAGGCAGAGAGAAAGGAGTGTCCAATGAAAAGGCCAAAGTTACAGAGGCGCTTACTGTCAGGGAGAGGTGGAGATAAATGGATAGGGGAAGCAGGGCAGGCCAACTAAGCAAATGAACAGAGCAGTGTGGGGATGGAGCCTGGGAGCCCAAGGACACCTGAAGAGACTGTGGTTCCTGGCTGAGCATGAGGAGAATGAGTTTGCTAGGATGGATGTCTTCCCCATGGTCTCTAGTAGAGGGGTGAGGTTTGCAGCTGAAGCCTTTGTACAATGGCTTGGTCACAGATTGGGTCTGGGCAGGCAGGGCTCAAGCCGACAGTCATCTGAGGGCTGCTTCCATGGACCTCAAGCTGTAGATGGTGGGTCTTCAGACAGCTGTTCACACAGAGCTGGTGAAGAGGAAGGGTAGCTCCACAGGTTGGAAGGGTGGTCAGATCAGGGACCAGATGACGTCTGAGGCCCACACCATCTCTGCACCCTGTGATCATATATTTCACAGTTGTCCCAAGGACTGGCCCCAACTCTCAGCGTGAGACTGTTCTGGGTGCTTAGTTCCTGGTTTCAGCTGTCACAGGTTTGCAAGTGCCTGGAACCAGATGCTGAGAAAGGAAACAGACACACATCCCCAGTCTACCCCAGAGACCTGAGTGCAACTGTCCAAAGCCAGCCCCAGAGGGAATCAAGAGTCTGAACCAGTGGGGGAGGAGGAGGGTACAGAAGCCCCTTTTTCTCAGGGCTCAGAGCAGATTGTGGAATCAAAGATCTTAAAGCCAGAGGTGATGTTGCTATCTCTACTGCTAATTATGTAAGCAGACATTTACTGAGCACCTTCTGTGTGGTGGGATTAGTACATGGCACAGCTTTTATTCCCCACATCAATCTTAGGAGGGAGATAGTGTTCTTATCCTCACATTTACAGATGAGGAAATGGAAGTCCACAGAAATGAAGGAACTGGCTAAGTGGCAGGGACTGGGCCCCTATGCCACACTGACCTAAGCTCAAAACCCTTTCTTATTCGTGGTTAAGAAAACTAGAGATCCACCAGGGGATGTGACTTATTCAAGGACACACAGGAGGCCAGGGCAGAGCCAATACTGATGCCCAGGTCCTAACTGCCACCCCCCAGTCCTCTCCAGCCCACCATAAGGAGACCAATAAGAGCCTCCATCTCTTTCTTTAGATACAGGACACTTTCTACCACCCGTGAGCACTCTTATTTGGAGTGAGATGTGTGGTATCCAGCCTCCAAAAGGGCCCACGTGACTCTTGCCTCTAGGTATTCACCCAGTGTGGTCCCTCCTTGCCTACACAAGAGGATAGGTAGCTAAGAGGATGTTACAGAAATGATGGTGTGCTTTCTCTTGGGCAAGGCAGTGCCACGATGTAGCAACTCAAGCAAACTTCGGAGAGACCCACATGGGGTGGGACTGAAACCACCTGTGAACAACCAGCACTGACTCAGCAGCCAGGATCGACAAGGAGAAACACCACAGACCAGCTTTCCCACTCAAAGAAGGCACTGGAGAAATCAGAGTTCCTACTGGAGCTGAGCATCTCAGAATGTGCCTTTCCATCAAGTGAGTCTCTAGTAGCCTCGAGGCTACATCAGGATAGGGACCCAGGCCAAAGTCCTGAATGACCTGAGACCTCAGTGCAAGGACCACAGCAAGGCCTGAAGTAACAGGCCCACCTTGGATGCTCTAGGCTCTCAGGGCAGCCCACAAAGAGTTCCATTTGCAAAGCACCGCTGATGAAACTGGGGGAATCTTTCAGTCATGCTGTGGACTGGTTCCTAGAGGACTTGTAGCAAGTTCTTTATTGGAAGAGTCTATTCAACTCCACAGGTAGGATCAGCTTTGAGAAATCTAAAGAGCAGTTATTATTGAGAGATTGGGAAGTTCAAGTTCCAAAGACCTCTCATCAGATAGGAGTAAATTTGAATCTTCAAGAAACCCTGAAAGGGATTTACATAAGGAGGAAGCACAGCACGTGTCCATCGTTGCCACCATTATTATATAAGAGCAGCTTCACTTGTTCCAGCAGAGTCCATATAGAGCATGAAAGCCAGAGATGAGTCTCGATGGCCTGTGGTGTGTTCTAGATGCGTCCACACAGCGAGGAGGCTGGGGAGTGCCCTGAGGCCAGAGTGAGAGAAGTGCTTTCCTTGCTGCCTGCTGTGTTACTACCTTCACGTCTGCATGGTGGCTGTCGTAGTATGTGTGTGTCAGTCGTGTCTGACTCTTTATGACCCCATGAACTGTAGTCTGCCAGGCTCCTCTGTCCATTGGATTTTCCAGGCGAGAATACTGGTATCGAACCCACATCTCTTGCATCAGCAGATGGATTCTTTACCATTGCACCCCCTGGGAACCATTATCATTTACTATATAAGGGCAGTAATTAAGCATCTACCAAGTGTCAGGCACAATGCTATATGCTAACCCTCAGATCAATCTTGCAAGCTAAATGTTGCTGTCTTAATTTTATGGGTGAAGGAATGCAAGTTCAGAGAAGTTAAATAACTTGTTGAAAGTTAACTTTTTGCATTAAAGTGGCACAGTTGGGATTCACATCTAGATTTGTCTGACTCTGAGGTCTATGTTCTACTCTGTCAACTGTTACTATAACAGCATTAGAGATGCAGTGGCCTTGACACCAAATGAGCTTCCTCTGAGTGCAGCTCCTGGAGTTGTAGGGCCAGCCAGGATTCCTGGTTGTAAACCAGAAACTGAATAGCTAACTTAAATATCAAAGGGGTTTGGGAGAGACATAGGGTAAATCAAAGACTGACAAACTGAAGAAGCAGGCAAGAACCCACCCCTACCAAGACTCACACAATGGGAAATTCACCTAGGAAGGTATTCAGATGCTGGGAAGCCAGAACAGAATGAGACACATTCACTGCAGAGTCTCAGGAATGGCAGAGCCTCAAGGATAGAATCCCAGTGATGAAAACTTGGTCAAATGTAGCTAAAAACCATAGCCGTCGGTACCTAGCCTTATTGCCCTCAATATTGAGGGCCTGGAAAAACAAGTCACCCATACAGACTTGAGGTGATAAGAGTCTGTTCCATTTACTCCTCCTCATCGCAACCCCCAAACTTAAGATTTTGTAGTTTCCCGATGGCTCAGCAGTAAAGAATTTGCCTGCAATGCAGGAGACCCAGGGTGAATCCCCAGGTTGGAAAGATCCCCTGGAGGAGGAAATGACAACCCATCTAGTATTCTTGCCTGAAAATTCCCATGGACAGAGGAGCCTGGTGAGCTACAGTCCAAAAGGGTCACAAAGAGTCGGACACAACTGAGCACGCACACACACAAACACACTGTTAGTGTGACACTAATCTCAGGACTCACCCATTCTACCCAGCCTTCAGGATTGCCCCAGTGATCCTTATCTCCTGGTATTCTTGCTCTTTGTATGGTCCCTTTCACATTGAATCAGGGCTGACCTAGGTTAACAATAGAATGCAACGGATATGCCGATACGTGGCTTCCAGAGCTGGGTCATAGAAGCATTACAGCTCCTTCTTTGGTCTTCTTGATATGTAGCTGTGGAGAAAGCCAGTTGCCATATTGTGAGGATGCTCAAGCAGCCTCCTGGAGACAGTGATGTGGAGGGGAACCAACTTTCCAGCCATGTGAGTGAGCCACTGAGTCTGGGGTTAATTTGCTGTACAACAATAACTGGAGATAAGGAGATAAGGGGAGGTAATATGTATGAAAGCTAACCACTGGAGCAGTACCTGACACGCAGTTCTTCCCAGGGCTGAAAGGGACTTTCCGGCAAGTGTGGCCATTTCCTCAGTAACATACCTAACAGATGCTCAGACTGTCAGTAAACCTGGAGGTCCCTTACATATACTTCACATGTAGTTTTGTTTGCAAGAGAGGCTAAATATCTTGGCCTCCTGAAGCAAGGGTAAGACGATGGTAGAGCCCCATGTAAGGCAGTTCGTGAGCAGCCTCCCCTTTATGGGAAGTGTCCTTCTGGCCCTCTGAGCCTGTCTGGCCACAGACCTTCCCATAATGTGTTTTTCCTTTATAAAAACCTAGGATTAGAACACTACAGCCCATGAATAACTCCCCTCTTTTTGTAAATTAAGCTGTATTAGAACTCAGCCATGTTCGTTCATTTGTGTATTGTCTAATGCTATTTATGTGCTGCAAGAGCAGAACTACAGAGATATCAGGGCTTCCGTGGCGGCTCAGTGATTAAGAATCTGCCCACCAATGCAGGAGACGTGGGAGACACAGGTTTTGTTTCCTGGGTTGGGAAGATCCCCTGGAAAAGGAAATGGCAATTCGCTCCACTATTCTTGCCTGGGAAATCTTATGGACAGAGGAGTCTGGCAGGCTATAGTCCATGGGGTCACAAAGAGTCAGACTCTACTGAGCAACTAAACAACAAGAGATATTGTGTGTGCCCTGCAAGGCCTAAAATACTATCAGGCCTTCTAAGGGAGAGTTTGCTGACTCCTGGTAAAATGGTCAAAGCATTGCTGGCTAGCTTAGCTGAGAGCCAAAGAGGCAGCCTGAGTTGTCTGATCCCTGTTCCCAGCTCTGCAGAGGACAAAGGGGCACCATGGCTCTTCTCTCTCTCTCTCTTTATCTCTCTCTTATGAAGGACTTTCCAATAGGATGAACAATAGAAATGTCAAGTGGAATCCCACCAATCCCGACACATGAGCCCAAGAGAGATCTCCCTC
Source organism: Bison bison bison (assembly GCF_000754665.1). Lineage (NCBI taxonomy): Eukaryota > Metazoa > Chordata > Mammalia > Artiodactyla > Bovidae > Bison > Bison bison. Next base: position 119,948 of record NW_011475885.1, read on the forward strand.
CTGCATTCATTATCTCTTCCTATGTAGCAGACTACCCCAAAACTTGGTGCCTTAAAACAATGAACAGTTCTTATTTCTCATGGTTTCTGTGGGTTGAGAATCTAAGGAGTTGCTTAGGTTGGTGGTTCAGGTTTGGGTCTTTGATGACGTCAAGATGTTGGCTGGGCAGGTGAATTCTTTACCACTGTGCCACCTGGGAAGCCCCACACCTATATTAGTGGTTCTCAATCCAGGGTCACTGTGACCTCCAGGGGACGTCTGACATTGTCTGCAGACTTGTTGGTTGTCACTGCTGGGTCAGGAGAGAAGTACCCTTGGGAATACTAATGACCTTTGATGTATTGGGGCCAGAGATGTGTTAAATATCCTACAATGCACAGGACAGCCCCCTACAAAGAATTACCTGGCCCAAAATGTTAACGTGGCTGAGGCTGGGAACCCCTGATCTATACGATCACTCTTTATATTCAGTTTTGTAGTCAGATCATGGACATTTCCTCATGTCAAAACATATTTTACCTTATCTCTTTGTATTCTTCATTCAGTAATAAATTTTTAAATGAGAAATGGGGTGGGGGAGATGTTGGCTGGGGCTGCGGTCACCTAAAGGCTTGACGGGGGCTGAAGATCTGATACCAAGGTGGCTCCATCACCTGGCTGCCAAGTCTTTGTTGGGAGTTGACAGGTGGCTTCTCTCCCAACCCAGCAGGAACTCTTTTTCCTTCCCTCTCTTCTTTAAGCTGGGCAAGTTGTTCCACGGTGTTTTGCCTTTTCTAAAAGCTGCCCCAGAGCCTGGGGTATTCATGAGAAGTGATCTGCAAACCTCATCTCAGGTTGCTGGAAGAATTACACTCTCATACTAGTCTGGGCAAAAGGCTGAAGCCCCTCCTCCACCTCCTCCCCCAAATCCTGACAGCTGGGCGAGGGTGGCACCTAAGCTGGCTGTGCAAGGCCTGCAGAGAGATGGGCAACTGCAAGTCCAGAGTCATCCTACATGGAAAGCAAGCCCCCCTTACTCTGAGGCTCCCTCCTCAATCACCCCAGTCAACTGTCCGGGCCTCTCCCTTGCCCTCCAAAACAGCGATGTGACACTTAGGACCTACATTTATTACATTAACAGCTGGAGAACAGCCATATCATTTCCCAACCAGAGTGTAAGCTGTGGAATGAAGAGCCTTCTGACCCTCTTCCTGTCCTCTGCACGCCCGGCCCCACGCCCAGAGATGAATCAGAGGTTACAAATGTTTGTCGAGTGACTGCTCCACTGACGGCATAACACATGGGCTGCAGACCCTGCCTCCCAAGGCCTAAAATAGCAGATATTGTGGTCAGTGGGGCAGTGGAAAGCAGGGTGCCTCTCAGGACCCATGCAGGTAATTGAGAGTCAGCTGACAGGTAGGAACACCCCAGCCCACTACAGCCCCATGTGTTTCTCCAGGCTGTAAGCAGGACCTGTCCTGGAGGCCACCCCAGAGATGAGGCAAGCCTGGCAATCTGCTGGTCTGCAGGCTGGGGCTGTTTCCCCTGAGATTCCAGGCCTTCTGGAGCAAGGTCTCAAGTTACTCCTTCCTCCCCAGCTCCCCAGCCTTTGATGGGAGCTGCTTCAGGACAGGGCCGTCACCACCACCCTGTTAGTGCAGGAAATATTTGCCAGACAGCGTCACCCTCCAGGAGGAGAATGACAACTGAAGATCTATGCTTCGTGTGTCCCAGGACTCTTTTAGCTTTGATGGGTTCCTTAATCCTTCCTCTCTCCCAGTCAGCTCAGACACCTGCGGGCCTTCCACACACTGCGTCCTGTTTAAGTTTAGAAAGTGACCTAACAGTTATACTTCCTGGCAATAGCCTTGCAAGTGCCCTGGTGTACACAGCCTGGTGTGTCTACATGCAACGCTGAGGCAAGACGAGGAGACGGTTCTGCATAGGTAAATAATAGAATAACCACAACACTGAACGCTGTGCTAAATATTTCATACATACCACCATAAGTAAGCCTCAGGACAACCATAGAAGGTGAAACTATATAATGTAATATGTCAATTGTACCTCAGTTTTAAAAATCAAGGCTGTATTCACAACAATTACACAGGGGCTATTTTGTGATAATAAACAAATCATAATACTTTTGTTATTGGCAGGCCCAGCCATAACATACCAGAGGCATCAGACTAGTTCTTTGTATTGACCACAGACAGATATTGAAAGCTAGAATCATGTTATCTACTTATGTTTCCACCTGCACATTTTATTTTAGGTATCATAGTTTTATTTTTATATTCATAAAAACATTTTTAAACATTCAATTGCATTTTCAAGAGATTACGTAGCAACTCCACTTTAGTTTTAAGGTAAAATTTTGCCTTAATGTTGATTTGCAAAGTTGATATGAATTGATTATCATTTATATTTTATATTTCATTTCAACAGATTATTTTGCATATTTATTTGCATAAATATTCAGTCACATAAAAACATTGGATGGGTTCACATCCCACTCCAGTCACACTCACTTTTCTCCCCACAACTTGAGCTGGAAAACAGTGGGTTGTCCAAGTGTGGAGCCCTTACCATCAGCACCTGATTCAGCAGGAAGCACGTAAAAGGCTCTCTGAATGGGCAGGAGGGGCCTCTCTTACAAACTGTTCCAGCGGCTACTGTGTATGCTGTTCACTTCCTCACTTTGTCTTGCTTTAACCTTGGCCTTCTGACTGTCCCTTGGAACCTAACTATTCACCCAGCTTGCAGATTGCCTTGATCGTCAGTGTGAGCACTGCCCTCCTGAACCAAGTCTTTGTCAACTTGGCTTTGATCATCACCATAGCCCCCTCCTTCCCAACAAGTATCCCTCACATCCATTGGACTAGTGTGATACAGTTCACTAGTACAAATATTGGGTTGGCCAAAAAGTAAGATTTTATGCAAAAAGCTAAACGAACTTTTTGGTCAACTCAGTATATGCTGTAAAACTGCTCTTGTCCCCTCAAGAATACATAGAGAATGGTCTCCTTCATCACTCATTTCATATATAAACCATTTGTACAGACCAGCCTGACCCTGGCCTCACTAGGCCCCCTCTCAGAGTAACTCATAAATCATTAAGACTACAAAGGAGATTGACCAGTTCATCACACTTTTTACAATTGGGGAAACTAAGGCACGTGGGGAGGAAATGACTTGCTTGTGATCACACAACAACACTGGAACTAGAGCCAGCTCTCCAGACTCCCAGCCCAGCATCCCTTCTCTTGCTCCACACCACCTAGTTAAGTAATTGTGCATTCCTGCAGCACCCCACCCTGTCATCTCTCCATGACATCCTAAAGAACAGTTATTGTGAACTGTGGGCCAGAAATTTGCCACTGAGTGTGCCAAGGCAAAGCAAAAGAGGCTATTTCATCAATGACAAAATGGCACTCTTCAAAATTGAGTTGCAGGGCTTCTGCCGCCCTGAGAGTCTGCATACCTTTCTGGAGACTAAACATTTTCACAGTTCCTTTGGCCCAAGGGTTATTTTCTTGTTGGAAAAAATTGGAAAATCCCCCTTACAGATGGTGAGAAAAATAACTTCAACTGGACTAGTCCAGAGACAAAAGTTCTTCTGAAACTGAAGGAGGATAGAGTAGCCAGGGGACGCAAATATTTACTTTATACAAAATACTGAATGTTTCTTCTGGGTTTTTTTTTTTATCTGGTGATGTCTAAGAACTCCTAACTGGCTTGTTAGAGAGAAGCTGGGTCGCGTGGGTCATAGGAGGAGCTGGGCAGTCATGAGCCTACAGAAGAAGGCCAAGGTCACTGGGGTCCCCTGTCTGGCTATGGTTGTTAGGAACTGCAGCCCGCAGACCCTGGATGGAGAATGGAATATTTCTTCGTGGGGGAACAGCCACCCACCCAGATGAGCCCCTCCCTAGAGATGGAATTATCAAAAGTCTGAGGCCCTGTTTTTATTACTTATCTTCAAAAATGTACTTCTTCCTAATGAATTAATGCTTTGGGCACTGAAATTTCTCTTGTTACAACTCATTTCTTGATATCAGACTAATTTATGTGCATTTCGTTGATTTCAGAATGGTTTCTTTTTTTTTTTTGGTTGCACTGGGTCTTTGTTACTACATGTGGGCTTTTTCTAGTTACGGCCATAGGGGCTTGTCTTGTTGCAGAGCACAGGCTCTAGGCGCACAGACTTCAGTAGTCGTGAAGTACTGCAGTTGTCCGTACCAGTTGTAGCACGTGGGCTTTGCTGTCCCGTGGCATGTGGAATCTTCCCAGACCAGGGATTGAACATGTGACTCCTGCATTGGCAGGCACATTCGTATCCACTGTACCATCAGGGAAGTCCATAGTCAACTCATTTTTATCTGAATATTCTCAATTATTTAGCTAAAGAAAAATGAGTTTCTTTAAGGAAAAAACCTAAGTCAATATCTGTTTAAAATATTCCACCCAGGAGACAAACCTGAAAAAAAAGAAATGTAACTGTTGGAAACACTGAAACTGTCGGCAAATTCAGGTGTCACGGAAGAGAGATTTCTCCTGTGAGATTAAGGAAATCAGCTGGCCATACCATCTATTCTGAGAACCCACTGATGTTTTCACAAGTGCTTACAGCTGCATTGTCATGACTGACTGTAAATATTGCCTAACAGCAGGTTACTATCTTCTGGAATGGTTTCCGTTTGTTACATGAAGTCACAGACCAAGGGTTCTTACTTGCCAAAGAGTTTAGAATTGCCCTGCAAAGGCCAGTACAAGTAACGAGCCTTAAGTGTCACTAGCTTCACAATGAATCTGTCCTGTAAACCATAAAAGGCAGTTGGCTCAGATTCCCAAGGGTCATTTCACCTATACTTCAAAAAAACCTACCTTAGAGACAATGAGATGGAAATAGCCTGGTGAACTGGGATTACAGCATGATCCTGGGGTATGACTAGACCAGGGGAAGAAAGAGCATCAGATTCAAACTGTGTGACTTTGGGTGATGTTTTACATACCAGAAATAAAATGGTATTAGTAACACTGCATATTAATATCGATACTTCTATAAAATGGTTAATAATGCTAGTCTGATCCACTGCACAGAGGTGATAATCAGATTCTAAAAGATCTAGAAAAGTACTTTATAAACTACAAAGTACTTTGTGAAAGTAACATATGCATATATATATAGTTCACTCAATCATGCATTCCTTCAATGTTTATTGAGTACCTTCTGTGTGCTAGGCACTGTTCCAATATTAGAGATAAAGCATTAAATAAATATTATCTTCATAATAGATAAAACTGATTTTCTTCCTGACCTCTAAGCTGAAGTGTTCTTTGGCATGGTGGTCAGTCTCCAAGATGGTCCTCAGTGACCCTCAACTCTATTATCTGTGCCCTTATGTTGCCCCCACCACATTGAATCTGACCTATGTGACCAATTGAATATGGTAGAAGTGACATCTGCAGCTCCCAAGGTTAAGTCATAAAAGACATTGCTGCTCCATCCTTGCTCTCTTGGATTACTTGCTCTGGAGAAAGCCAGCCACCATGTCATGGGAACACTTACGAAGCTACATAGAGGCCTGTGGGGAGAAACACAGTGTTCTCAGCACTCAGCACCAAGTTGTATGCATTATATTGGAAGTAAACCCTTCAGCACCAGACGAACCTTTAGATAATTGCAATCCATCTGACATCTTAACTACAATCTCATGAGAAGTCCTGAGTCATAGTTGCCCAACTAAACCACTTCTTAATACTTGACCCACAGAATCTGTGAGAGACTTATCAGTTCAGTTCAGTTGTTCAGTCATGTCTGACTCTTTGCAACCCCATGAACTGCAGCACACCAGGCCTCCCTGTCCATCACCAACTCCCGGAGTTGACCCAAACTCATGTTCACTGAGTCAGTGATACCATCTAACCATCTCATCCTCTGTCGTCCCCTTCTCCTCCTGCCCTCAATCCCTCCCAGCGTCAGGGTCTTTTCAAATGAGTCAGCTCTTCACATGAGGTGGCCAAAGTATTGGAGTTTCAGCTTCAACATCAGTCCTTCCAATGAACACCCAGGACTGATTTCCTTTAGGATAGACTGATTGGGATCTCCTTGCAGTCCAAGGGACTCTCAATAGTCTTCTCCAACACCACACTTCAAAAGCATCAATTCTTCGGCACTCAACTTACTTCACAGTCCAACTCTCAAAGCCATACATGACTATTGGAAAAACCATAGCCTTGACTAGACGGACCTTTGTTGGCAAAGTAATGTCTCTGATTTTTAATATGCTGTCTAGGTTGGTCATAACTTTCCTTCCAAGGAGTAACTGTCTTTTAATTTCATGGCTGCAGTCACCATCTGCAGTGATTTTGGAGCCCAAAAAATAAAGTCAGCCACTGTTTCCACTGTTTCCCCATCTGTTTGCCATGAAGCGAAGGGACCACATGCCATGATCTTCATTTTCTGAATGTTGAGCTTTAAGCCAACTTTTTCACTGTCCTCTTTCACTTTCATCAAGAGGCTCTTTAGTTCCTCTTCACTTTCTGCCGTAAGGGTGGTGTCATCTGCATATCTGAGGTTATTGATATTTCTCCCTGCAATCTTGATTCCAGCTTGTGCTTCTTCCAGCCTAGAATTTCTCATGGTGTCCTCTGCATATAAGTTAAATAAGCAGGGTGACAATTTACAGCCTTGATGTACTCTTTTTCCTATTTGGAACTGGTCAGTTGTTCCATGTCTAGTTTTAACTGTTGCTTCCTGACCTGCATATAGTTTTCTTAAGAGGCAGTTCAGGTGGTCTGGTATTCCCATCTCTTTCAGAATTCTCCACAGTTTATTGTGATCCACACAGTCAAAGGCTTTGGCATAGTCAATAAAGGAGAAATAGACGTTTTTCTGGAACTCTCTTGCTTTTTTGATGATCCAGTGAATGTTGGGAATTTGATCTCTGGTTCCTCTGCCTTTTCTAAAACCAGCTTGAACATCTGGAAATTCAGGGTTCACGTATTGCTGAAGCCTGGCTTGGAGAATTTTGAGCATTACTTTACTAGCATGTGAGATGAGTGCAATTGTGCGGTAGTTTGAGCATTCTTTGGCATTACCTTTCTTTGGGATTGGAATGAAAACTGACCTTTTCCAGTCCTGTGGCCACTGCTGCATTTTCCAAATTTGCTGACATATTGAGTGCAGCACTTTCACAGCATCATCTTTTACAATTTGAAATAGCTCAACTAGAATTCCATCACCTCCACTAGTTTTGTTCGTAGTGATACTTCCTAAGGCCCACTTGACTTCACATTCCAGGATGTCTGGCTCTAGGTCAGTGATCACACCATCGTGATTATCTGGGTCGTGAAGATCTTTTTTGTATAGTTCTTCTGTGTATTCTTGCCACCTCTTCTTAATATCTTCTGCTTCTTTTAGGGCCATACCATTTCTGTCCTTTATTGAGCCAATCTTTGCATGAAATGTTTCCTTGGTACATTTTTATACTAATGTACCATTTATACTAATAATGAGAGACATTATTTTTTTCTTATTTTAAGCCACCAGATGTTGAGGTAATTTGTTATATAGCAACAGATAATCAACAGTCTTGGTCAAATAATTGTCCCCTAAGGATAAATGAACAAGGCCACAGTTGGCTTCATATCACTACAAACTGATGTTTACTGCCTCTCATTTGTCATTTGGCTGGGCAACATTGCTCCCATAGCACCAACCATGTAGATCAGTTCAGTCAGTTAAGTCGCTCAGTCATTCCAACTCTTTGCAACCCCATGCAGCAAGCCAGGCCTCCCTGTCCATTGCCAACTCCCGGAGTTGACTCAAACTCATGTCCATTGAGTTGGTGATGTCATCCAACCATCTCATCCTCTGTCGTCCCCCTCCTCCTGCCTTCAGTCTTTCCCGGCATCATGGTCTTACCATGTAGATGGTGCTTCATAAATAAGTGTTTGCTGGCTGTTGGGTTAATGATTTTAAAACCACTGAGCACAACAGTGGCTTAGAGGGCAGGGAACAGGTCACACAAGTTTGGCCAAGACACGAGAGACCCACCAAAGCAAGTCAGGTTGTGGAGAATGGTCTCAGCCACAGATGATCTAGAAGTCCAGAGGGATGGGCTGGCCTACAGGAGTTTTGGAGATAACCAGTGAATATTCTCCTGGCTAGCCAGACAGATCCAGGCTAGGTCCATATTGGAGGGAGGAAAGTATTGGGTATAATTTGGAGAGAAGGTAGGTACTGGGACTCAAAGACAAGACTCCAGACTAAGAGAAGGCTGTAACATGAAGTATGAGGGACAAAATAAAGAAACCCAGTCTCAGAAGCTTAGGGAATCAGTGGTGAATGAGTCAGAAGCCCAGACCTGGAGCTCAAGCCAGCTTAACCAAAGCTATAGACCAGCTGGCAGACTGATTCAGCACATGTCTACAGGACTGCAGCTCTAGGTCCTGCCATTACCCCATCTGAGACCTTGCTTGATCCAGGAGCCCAAAACAGAGTACAGCGTGCAGCAGAGACAGTTAAAGAGGCTCCCTGTCTGGTGAAGTAGAGAGCAGAATGGGCAGAAATTAGATCCATCTGTGAGTTGGGAGAGGGATCCAGCTGGTATAAGGTGTTAAATCTCTTTCCTCAAAGTAGAGAGACATAAACCAAACCATGAGCTAAAATGTTTACTGATTTCAACTTCTGAGCCTCCATTGGAACTGCTTTTTCATTATTGTTGCTGGTCTGTGGCCAAGTAGACTCTTGTGGTTTCTTTGTGCTTCTTCTCCCTGGCTACTTGGGATCGAGGGTCAACTAGATAGATGGATTCAAGCAGTCTAGAGAATCGAGTCTAGGCAGCAGGATGGTTAAGAAAAGCAGACAAGCATGCAGATGACTTCCACAGATTCTCAAGGGACTCAGGGGTGAGTGTTTAAGATCAACACTCTCCTCTGGAGAGTGAACCAGCCACCAGGTGTCAAGGGCACTCTAGCACATGACTGCCTTCACAGAATGTCCTGACTCTTCAGCCCAATCTCTCCTCCCAATCACACCCTCACCTCTCTCCTCTGCCACCTCAGCTACCTTTTGGATTTGGCACCCATTACGGCCCCCTTCAAGAAGCAACAGTTAGAACTGGACATGGAACAACAGACTGGTTCCAAATAGGAAAAGGAGTACATCAAGGCTGTATATTGTCACCCTGCTTATTTAACTTCTATGCAGAGTACATCATGAGAAATGCTGGGCTGGAAGAAGCACAAGCTGAAATCAAGATTGCCAGGAGAAATATCAATAACCTCAGATATGCAGATGACACCACCCTTACGGCAGAAAGTGAAGAGGAACTAAAAAGCCTCTTGATGAAAGTTAAAGAGGAGAGTGAAAAAGTTGGCTTAAAGCTCACCATTCAGAAAATGAAGATCATGGCATCTGGTCTCATCACTTCATGGGAAATAGATGGGGAAACAGTGGAAACAGTGACAGACTTTGATTTTTTGGGCTCCAAAATCACTGCAGATGGTGACTGCAGCCATGAAATTAAAAGACAGTTACTCCTTGGAAAGTTATGACCAACCTAGACAGCATATTAAAAAGCAGAGACATTACTTTGCCAACAAAGGTCCGCCTAGTTAAGGCTATTATTTTTCCAGTGGTCATGTGTGGATGTGAGAGATGGACTGTGAAGAAAGCTGAGCACAGAAGAATTGATGCTTTTGAACTGTGGTGTTGGAGAAGACTCTTGAGAGTCCTTTGGACTGGAAGGAGGTCAAACCAGTCCATCCTAAAGGACATCAGTCCTGGGTGTTCATTGGAAGGATTGATGTTGAAGCTGAAACTCCAATACTTTGGCCACCACATGCGAAGAGTTGACTCATTGGAAAAGACCCTGATGCTGGGAGGGATTGGGGGCAGGAGAAGGGGACGACAGAGGATGAGATGGTTAGATGGCATCACTGACCTGATGGACATGAGTTTGAGTAAATTCCGGGAGTTGGTGATGGACAGGGAGGCCTGGCGTGCTGTGATTCATGGGGTCACAAAGAGTCAGACACAACTGAGTGACTGAACTGAACTGAACTGAACGGTCCCCTTGGTTTGTTTGTTTTAATTGGGGTATAGTTGCTTTACAATGTTGTGTTAGTTTCTGCTGTACAATGAGGTAAATCAGCTGTATGTATACATATATTCCCTCCCTCTTGGACCTCCCTCCCTGCATCCCATCCATCTAGGTCCTCACAGAGCACTGAGCTGAGCTCCCCATGCTATGATGTAGGTTCCCACTAACTATCTATTTTACACGTGGCAGTGCACGTACATTAATCCCAGTCTCCCAATTCGTCCCACAGCCCCTTGTTTTGTTTTGTTTTTTAATCTTCCCCCCAACTATGATTCTTCATCCTCAATCTAGCAAAGCATCCTTGAGCTGCTGCCATAAGTAATGCCCTTCCCTGCTTGCTCATCCAGCAGTTGGACCTTCTCAGCCGGGCACCCATCCCACAGTTAGAGTGTTCACTATTCTCACCTCAATGTTTTCTAGTTCCTGAGTCTGAGTTTACCTAGATTTGCCATGAGGGGGGCCTTTTACACATCTTTCCATGCCAAAATCTCAAGGGAAGCTGTCTCTGCTTAATCATACTATCACAGTTTTTGTTCCCCATCTTGTAGCCTGTCGACAATGGACAATGTCTCTGAAACAGATAACAATGAAACTCTAGTGATGACACCATATTGTGAGTCTCCAATGAGGAGTCAAGTCAAGAAACTTCACTGGCAAGAGGACTTAGCCCAAGAGCTCTGGGGATAATCAAATGGAAACAAAATACAGAGTAACCAAAATAAAGTCCTCATTTCCCAAAATATCTTTGCCTTCTATAGCTTGATCCTCTAACCACAAAAAGGATAATACAATGTGAAATGACACATTCCCACCCAAATTCCTTTTTCCCACTCTAGAGACTGCTTGTGGTTTTGTAACATCTCTTACTTTTTCAAATTTATAAAATTTTCCGGGTATTCTTTCCAAAACTAAATTCCTCCCCCTACCCAAATCACCCAGATGCTATGTAGATTTGTCCTGAGTTCTCCATGTAAACCTCTGCCCTTTCTACTCTTTATGGGAGTTTTTCTACAGCAGTTTCTCTAACAACATTCACCAGTGTGAACTGAACTAACACACGTCATTGTGCCTTCCTTGAGCTGTAAGAATTGTTATTACTGGAAATGTTTCTGAACTAAATCAAATTGGGCTCTGGTTCCTCACAATCCAAATTCAGTGTAAAGTCCGATTTGGGTCATTTTTTGGTAGTTTCTCTGTTTTCTCTTTGGGGCTTTCATGACCCATAAGCAAGTCCTTTAGTTGTGGTTCCTCATGGTCACAGTTGAGGTCCCTGGTCAAAGATTGTGGAGTCCTTCTAAAGGTGAGCTGCTCCACAAACATATCCACGACCACCATGCCACACTCAGGCATGGGACAGAAACCAAAGTTGTGTAAGTACGGTGTTTGCACCTAGGTCCTTAAGCGTCCAAGCAGGCATCCCACCCTGGGTCCTGCCACTCTCAGGAATGAAGGTCTCCCATCATCTCTCCAATCCAAACCCCAAGCCCCTGACCCCTTCTCCCCTAGGACAACCAAGACTTCCTCTTAACCAGATCTTGTAAAACATCCCAGATGCTGGCTCCTGGAATCACACACACATGCACACACAATGAAGCAGTTTGTTATCAACCCTCTACCCCATTCTCATCCTCCAGGGGAAGATGTGCAGGGCTCAACAAAAGGCAGCCCACTGGCTGCCCTATCCAGTGAGGCTCAAGAGAGAAGTAACTCTCTCTTCTGCTGAGGAGCCCACAGCATCACAAAGACGACTCTCATTTGTCATAACTTGATCGTTCATTTGCAATCACCTTTCCATGTTCTTGATTCTAAAATAATCTACACCTTTAGAGCAGAAGGTCCACGGAATAGAACTCACAGGTCAAGGGCTCAATGAAGCTTGGTTGGTGAGTATTGAAGAATGATGTGAAACTTGCCTTTGCTTCTTGCAGCTCGGGCACAGTACAGTTTGAGGGAATAAGCTAAGACTTCCAAAACTATACTAAACATTTGTCTGTTTGGTTTGTTGAAACAATTTGTTGCATGTTTGTTTGGCACTGTCGGAGAAGGCAATGGCAGCCCACTCCAGTACTCTTGCCTGGAAAATCCCATGGATGGAGGAGCCTGGTGGGCTGCAGTCCATGGGGTCACTAAGAGTCAGACATGACTGAGCGGCTTCACTTTCACTTTCCACTTTCATGCATTGGAGAAGGAAATGGCAACCCACTCCAGTGTTCTTGCCTGGAGAATCCCAGGGACAGGGGAGCCAGGGGGCTGCCGTCTATGGGGTCGCACAGAGTCGGACACGACTAAAAGCGACTTAGCAGCAGCAGCAGTCAAAGATGGACATGGGATGGGGGAAGGAGAGGGTGTGAAGAATTGAGAGTAGCACTGAAACATTGTTACCATTCTTCAGTTGAGTCTCATTCTTTGTAACCCCATGGACTGCAGCATGCCAGGCTTCCCTGTCCTTCACCATCTCCCAGAGTTTGTGCAAACTCATGTCCACTGAGTCAGTCATGCTATCCAACCATCTCATCCTCTGTCATCCCCTTTTCCTCATGCCCTCAGTCTTTTCCAGCATCAGGGTCTTTTCCAATGAGTTGGCTCTTCACATCCAATGGCCAAAGTATTGGAGCTTCAGCTTCAGCATCAGTCCTTCCAATGAATATTCAGGGTTAATTTTCTTTAGGATTGACTGGTTCGATCTCCTTGCTGTCCAAGGGACTCTCGAGAGTCTTCTCCAGCACCACAGTTTGAAAGCATCAAAACATATAGCATTGAAATATATATGTTACCATATGTAAAATTAGATAGCCATTGGATATTTGCTGCGTGATGCAGGGAGCTCAAACTCAGTCCTCTGTGACAACCTAGAGGGCTGGGAGGTGGGAGGGAGTTTCATCGGGGAGGGGACATATACCTATGGCGGATTCATGTTTATATAAGGTAGAAACCAACAAAATATTGTAAAGCAATTATCCTCAAAATAAATTTAAATTGATAAAAAGAAATAGATGATGTGGCCCTGACTCCTGAAGACTTTTATTCTCTAGGTGAAAAGGTATTCACCCATGAGAAAAGGTCAATAATAGTATACAATAACAGTGAAAGTAATATCCCAAGACACATTGGTACATCTCACTGGATTCCTGCAGCAATCCTGAGTGATATGTATTCTGATCTCCCATTTTGTAGATAAGGAAACTGAGACTCAGAGAAGAGCTGGTGTCCTCCCATAAGCTATGCATCTGGAAGTGGAAACCTACATGGAACCAGAGGAGACCATGCTCAGCTGTAACCCCTCCCTAGCTTGGTCCCTACCCTCCCTGATCTGCAAATTTCCCAACCCATACCCACAATCTTTCTATGTCTTAAAGGGCAACTGACTCTGTAACAGTCTATAAAAGTTTTATTGTTTCTGCTTTTAGAAAGTTGCTGAATCTCCCCAGCACTTTGTAAATAACATGGCGCCCCAACTGCTGCCCCCACCCTGTCCCTAACCATAGGCCCCCAGGGAAGCCAAGGAAGTTCAGTCAGGGGATTCTGAGGACACAAGCTCTACCTACGGGTTCTCGACCCACCACCCTGTCTGTACCAACTTGCCAAGGTGGCAGGTACCATGGCCCAGGTGAGAGGCATCCTGGCTTTCCGATCTCATTCCACACTCTGCCCACCAGTCTCCCCGGTACATCAAAAGTTGTTTGTTGTTGTCCAGTTGCTACTGTTCAGTCCAGCTCTTTGCAACCCCATGAACTGCAGCATGCCAGGCTTCCCTGTCCTTCACCATCTCCCAGAGTTTGCTCAGGCTCGTAGCCCTTGAGTCAGTGATGCCATCAAAAGACTTCTCACTGTTTCCTGGATACTCCTTTTCTCCAGGCTTTGGCTCATGCAGAGTCCTCCTGGAGTGTTCTTCCTCCAGTTATGCTTGTCCAGCACTGCCCGCCTACTCTTAAGCACTAGGTCTAAAAATCTCTTTCAATCCTTCCTCAATTTCTTCCATCTGTATATGAGCTCACCAGTCTCTGTAATGCCACAGAATTTCACCTGGATCATCGAAAGGCATTCTTCTCCACATGCTTCTTATTACAGTTATTTGAGAATTTGCCTTGGGGGATAGGAGTGTTCTGAGTCTGTGTCCAGCCTCCACCACTTATGACTTGTGCAAAATTGGGAAACTGAGCCATAAGCAGCTCATCTACAAAATGAGGTTTCTTGAGGATGAAGTGAGATAATAAGGAGGAAAGCACTTACAAATGATAATGGTCTTTAATTGTGTTACACTTACACTCTCTGCCTCAGTTTGCACATCCAAAAAAATGAGGAGTAATGGCGTCTCTCTTGGATTTGCAGCAAGGATTAAATGCCTTCATGTATGTAAAGGACACTTAGCACAGTTCCCTGCCTCTGGCTCTGCCCCACACACGTGATATGAGCAGAGTTGGGACCATACGTCCAGCTTTATGTTCTTTACTCTGACCATGAATTATGCAGGACTCAGGGTGCTGCTGTGAACTCTCCTGCATGTGGGTGACTTCTGAAATCTGGGCAGGAATTCCAATGATCTGCAATAATAATTATCATCATAAACAGTTGGTGGTCCCTGCCTCCAGGAAATTAGTTTTGGGGGCCAGGTCTGTGCTGTGATGGGACACCCTCCTCAGGGGGAGAAACTGCAGAGCACGTGTCTATAAAACCAGAGTTGATTCTCAGAGCCAGATGAAAGGACTGTAGCTGGATGCTGTGCTAGAGTCAGAAATGCCCCTCAAATGGCAGTTTGGGGAGCACTGGTTTACACTTATCAATTAACTCGATTATCACAACAACCTGATGAAATGGGTACTATTATTTACTCTCATTTTTCAGGTGAAGAAACTGAGGCCAGAGAGGTTCAATGACTTGCCTAATGTCACAGAGCTAATAAATGGCAAAATCAGATTGGGTTAATTCCAAAGTCTAATGTTTTTCAAATAGTACTTTCCAACTCCCTAAAAAATATGCAAGTAGAAGTGTATACCCTCGATTCTCATGTGTGAAACATAAGACAAGACATGTCCTCTTTCATTCATCCATGGTTTATACTAATGACACACCTGGTAGCAAGACAAGCAAGCTTGTTTGTTTTGAGGAGTAAATAGGATTCCCTGATCATCTTCCTATGTGTAACTGTTGTAGGGGGAGCAACAGACATTATGGTTCTGTTATGACACTTAATCCTCCTAAAAATTTTATGAGGTGGATAGTCTATAGTTTGCAGAAGGAGAAACTGAGGCTAAGAGAGATTAAAGGGCCATCATCCCTCTTCAGATTGTTACCCTGGTTGATGCCAAAGACCAGAAAGGCATTTTTATCCCCAAACAAAGCAGTCTGTCTCCTGGCATTGACTTCTAAGATGGGACCCATTCAGCTCTTGGGTTGAACAAGAAGGCTCATATGTGGCCTGGCTTTGCCCTGGATCAGGTGTGCTCAGGGAGTGGGTTGTGACACGTGGGGCTTCTGTTTATCTCCGACAATTCCAGGGTTCCCGGGCCCACCAACTCAGCAAGTACCAAAAAAGAGTCACGTTGAACCCACTGTGGGTTCCCTGTAATGGAGGAGCCTGGAGAGCAAGCACCAGCATTTGTGCCCTGGAGGAACTGACTGATGTCTGGGAAGTTGGCCTCCCCAGACGACAGAAGGAAGTGAGTAATGGCTCCCCCACTGAACATACACCTGGGAGAAACACAGCCTTTGCAGCCAGATGGCTGCTTAGACAGTGAAGTGGATGGAGAGTGAGCAGAGATGAAAACAGGCAACAGTGATCTTTGTCTTCTCTTTTTCTCTTAGCCGGGACGATACTAGCTGACTTTCCTATTGCTGTTAATAACCTATCAGTACAAGTTATTGTAACTGTACTTTTTCTTTAATTTCATTTATTTTTTATTATTTATTTTGGTTCACTGGGTCTTTGGTGCCACTGCTGCATGTGGCTTTTCTCTGGTTGTGGTGAGTGGGGGCTACTCTCTAGCTGAAGTTCAAGGCCTTCTCATTGCAGTGCCCTCTCTTGTTGTGAAGCACGGGCTCTAAGGCACATGGGCTCAGCAGTTGTGGCACACGGGCTTAGCTACCCCGTGGCATGTGGACTTTTCCCACACCAGAGAGCGAATCCATGTCCCCTGCATTAGCAAGCGGATTCCCAGCCATGGACCACCAGGGAAGCCCAGCAACTGTACTTTTTTTAATATATCCGTGTAACATTTGTTCACTCAATAAATGTGTGTTGTGGGTCCACTGTCCTTAAGTATTGGGAGAGGTGATACAGTCTAGAGGTTAAGAAGGTGAACTCTGGTGTCTGTCAGAATTGGGTTCAAGTCCTAGCCTTGTTCAGCCTAGTCTAGTGAGAGTCTGCTGCTGCTATTACCTAGGACTCAGTGCAAGTCCTAAGCTGGGTCCTGGGGAAAAAGGAGAGTAGTACTCAAGGAGTGTTCCTGCTGGGAGAGGCATTAAGACAAGTACACAAATAGCCTGTGATTGTGAAATAAGAAACATGCAGAATATGGCAAGGAACCTAACAGATTATTCAGAGTTATAAGCCCTGTCCCTTTCAAAATCGTTCCTTTGGGAGGTCTCTTATTTACATATAAAGCATTGTTGCCAACTGAACTGAAAGGAGTCTCTGAACATTTATTGATTTTTAATTATTATTATAAAATTAAAACATGTTCATTTTTGAAACTTTGAAAAGTACAGAAAGTATTTCAGAAATGTCTCATAATTCCATTATCTAAGAAATATACAGTAAACGTATCTTGCCATATACCCTTTTATTTGTAATTTTTCCAGAAATAGTTTTGAGCTCCACACTAGGAGCCTGGCTCCTTAGACTTGGTAGCACATTCTTTGGAATTTACCTCATGAGGCAAATCTTTATCCTTTGAAGGTAGGTTGGCATTCTGGAACAGCCTTAAGTTGCCAGGAACCAGAAATTTGGTTAGTGATTGAGCCGAAGCCACGCGGCTTTCGGTCCAAACACAGATGGTAAAGTTACAAAACTAATTTTATGACGTGGCTTGTAAAACAGCACTAACGATTGTTCCAGTCAGTAGCTTGAGATTTGAGTTTGCCACAACAGTGGCTTAGCAATAAAGGATCTCATGGAAGGCCAGAATGCTGGGCTGGACCACTTTATTTTTTAATTGTTTTTTTTTTTTTTTTTTTGGCCATGCTGTACAGCCTGCAGGATCTTAGTACCCTGACCAGGGATCAAAACCATGTTCCCAGCAGTGGAAGCTCAGAGTCCTATCCACTGGACCTCCAGGTAATTCTCCATTTTTTTTAATTGATTTTCTAAAATTTGTATTTGTTTTTTGGCTATTCTTGGTTTTTGTTGCTGCCTGGGCTTTTTTCTGCAGTTGTAGCCTGTAGAGATACTCTCTAGTTACTCTGACTTCTCATCGCAGTGGCTTCTCCTGCTGTGGAGCATGGGCTTTAGGGTACAGCAGGCTTCAGCAGTTTCAGTATTCCGGCCCTAGAGGTGGACTCAGTAGTTGTGGTACACAGGCTTAGTTGTTCTGCAGCATGTAAGTTCTTCCCGGACCAGGGATCAAACCTGTGTCTACTCCATTGGCAGGTAGAATCTTTACCACTGAACCACCAGAGAAGCACCTTAACTGATTTTTAATTGCTGTATGGCTTTAGCCTGTATACATGCCAAAGTGGATTTTCCATCCTCTAAGAGACTTGGGCTATGATAAGACTTCTAGAAATTTTTGTGATACATTCAGGAATATATTTTAAAGCAACAGTAAGAAAAATGAGAAATTGTTAATAATTTAATTGTATAATTCATAAAAATATTCATTTATGCAAATTAATTCTTAAAGATATGGCTGCACTCCTTTTTGATCACCATATCCAATCCTACACTCCCTCCCCAGAGGAAGTGAATTCAATTATCAGATAGATGTGCAAATTTCCAAAATTGCTTATATTTGTGTGTATACAAAACATCTATTTCTGCTTTATTGACTATGCCAAAGCCTTTGACTGTGTGGATCACAATAAACTGTGGAAAATTCTGAAAGAGATGGGAATACCAGACCACCTGATCTGCCTCTTGAGAAATTTGTATGCAGGTCAGGAAGCAACAGTTAGAACTGGACATGGAACAACAGACTGGTTCCAAATAGGAAAAGGAGTACACCAAGGCTGTATATTGTCACCCTGTTTATTTAACTTATATGCAGAGTACGTCATGAGAAACGCTGGACTGGAAGAAACACAAGCTGGAATCAAGATTGCCGGGAGAAATATCAATAACCTCAGATATGTAGATGACACCACCCTTATGGCAGAAAGTGAAGAGGAACTAAAAAGCCTCTAGATGAAAGTGAAAGTGGAGAGTGAAAAAGTTGGCTTAAAGCTCAACATTCAGAAAACTAAGATCATGGCCTCCGGTCCCACCACTTCA
>NW_011475885.1:138600-147862 GCF_000754665.1 Bison bison bison
GGTTTTTCCTGTGGTCATGTATGGATGTGAGAGTTGGACTGTGAAGAAGGCTGAGTGCTGAAGAATTGATGCTTTTGAAGTGTGGTGTTGGAGAAGACTCTTGAGAGTCCCTTGGACTGCAAGGAGATCCAACCAGTCCATTCTGAAGGAGATCAGCCCTGGGATTTCTTTGGAAGGAATGATGCTAAAGCTGAAACTCCAGTACTTTGGCCACCGCACGCGAAGAGTTGACTCATTGGAAAAGACTCTGATGCTGGGAGGGATTGGGGGCAAGAGGAGAAGGGAACGACAGAGGATGAGATGGCTGGATGGCATCACTGACCCGATGGACTTGAGTCTCAGTGAACTCTGGGAGTTGGTGATGGACAGGGAGGCCTGGCATGCTATGATTCACGGGGTCTCAAAGAGTCGGACACGACTGAGCGACTGATCTGATCTGATCTGATCTGATCCATATGTATTATACATATATACTGTATATATCAAACATATTGTTTACTAAAATGTACATGGTATGTGTGATTCACTGCTTGCATTTTTCACTCAACTAAATGAAAAGTGACCACTTTAAAGAGGCAAACTCATTTAAATATTTAAATTCTGGTTCACTTCTTTTTGAAATAAGTTCTTAACTTTATGACCAGGCATTTGGGAGAATTAAGAATAGCCAGAGAAATCAGCAGAGGCACAGAAGAACTTCCACTCTGGGCTAGCCCTAGAATCGTTATTCAGTCACTCAGTCGTGTCTGACTCTCTGAGACCCCAAGGACTGCAGCACTCTAGGACTCCCTGTCCTTCACTATCTCCCTGAGTTTGCTCAGATCCATGTCCATTGAGTCGGTGATGCCATCCAACCAGTTCATCCTCTGCCATCCCCTTCTCCTCCTACCCTCAATCTTTCCTACCATCAGGGCCTTTTCCAATGAGTTGGCTCTTTGCATCTGGTGGCCAAAGTATTGGAGCTTAAGCATTAGTCCTTCCAATGAATATTCAGGGTTCATTTCCTTTAGGAATGGCTGTTTCCATTTCCTTGCTGCCCTGGAATTGACCAACTCATTACTGTATGTCTGACAGTGGCACAAAGGCACACAGTGCATAGCATGGGCTGAGATCAAACTCCAGGATTAGAGACATCCAAACCATTCCCATTATCTTTTATGACCCATGCTACACTATCCTCCATATATGTACCAGGCATCTTAAGAACCTATTTCTATTTCCAGTTTGCCTCATCTTTAGGAGATAATGAATCCAGTGAGTTATATCTGCTATGAGAAAAAAAATGGTATCCCTGTTATCAACCCTGTCAGGCTGATCTAGAACATTAGCTAGGGTTTGTCTCTAATCTCCACATATTTTCATAGATATCAAAAGAGGATTTTGCTTCAGGGAAATGTGTACAGACATTCTCCTGTTGCTTCCATCTGGCATGAGCAGTAGAGAGAAAGATTGAAGTTGGGAGCCAAGAATAAAATCATCAAAACGACATTGGCTGGCATAGAGGTACACGGATCTAGTGGTTTTCTCCAACCTCTTCCCAAGGCAGACGTCACACATACCAACCAGGATCCATAGAAGCTCCACAGTTTGGGGAGGAACAAGAAGAGGAACAGAGCGGGTAATGCAATGTCTCCCACAAGAAAAGCCTCCCTTGGGTGGTATTTTAGGACATTAGCTCAGGCTGCCTTGTCCTCAGTCATCTCGCTGGCATTTAAGTAGCCCCTTGGGTTACAGATCATGGCAGGTGCTGGGAAGTAAAGAAGGCCACACTAAAAATACCCAGCTTCTTCTGGAACTCAGCCGGCAGCCGGAGCTCCGTCCTCCAGTGCCAGGACTTCAGAAAAAGAACAGAGAGTTTCCTTCACCTCAAGCAGTGAGAAAGGTCTGGCTCCTTCCTCCGCTGAAGTTACTGAGGTGGAAATGGTCCTCTGGAGAAAACATACTGAAAGAAGCACTTCTACTGAGAAATAGCGATTTCTACTAAATCATGACAACAGTCTCTCTTAAGGAGAAGCCAGGGTCCCCGTAGAATGCACTTGGAAAGAAGGATTTTGTTAGTCAGGCAAGAAAGGGTATTTATAAAAACAAGGAAGTCTATTGCCTATTTTCAGAACCATAGGCCACCAAACCAAATCATCTCAACTGAAGATGAAGCTGTTGGCAGTAGTGGGCATAGGCCCAGAAATAAAATTTTAGAAACCCCAATTTTGAACTAACCTAATGCAGCAGCTCTCCTAGAGCCCCGATGGTTGGGAGCCAGACCTCAGCTCGAGCAGGAGGCACCAGGGTTGTCCACATCCATGGCATTTTTGCATCAGGTTTCACAGTCTGCAGAGTAAGCGTGGAGCTCTGCTCACCACTTGGGAGGCTGCAAAGGTCACTTTCACATATGTTCTCAGTAGAAACTCGAGAACCAAGTATAAAAATATAAAAATGAATAGGTGGCATCCAATATGAAGGAATGCAGGAATTGCTGGGAAGCAATGATTAAAACCATGCCAAAGCCTCGATGTGGCCCCTGAAGCTGGCTCAGGTCTCTAGTTGGTGAAGTCTGTAGATGCTTTCATTTCTGCCCAGGCTCTGGCTTGGGGAAGCACCCAGTGCTGTCCTGATTACATGTTTTGTCTTCATTTTTCCTCAAACACACTGCCTGGATGGACTGGTAGCTTAAACCTTTTGCTGATCCAAAGGTTTAAAAAAAGGAGGTGTAGGTTTCTAACAGTTACCTCAAACTCTCCTTTAAAGCTACTGGGAACAAAATGATTGTACTTATCCTTCTGTCTTCATAAAGATGTTCTTTTTGTCCCATCTTGGGCCATAAACACAAGAGTAGGCAAGAAGGTTGGTTGCCTTGGCCCAACCATACTTTCTCACCAAGTTCTCCTATCACTGGGGAATGAGGGTGCCTTTAGAAGCCTAGGCTGCAGTCCTGGGCTGGGCCATGCAGGGTGAGCCTTCAGTCCCAGCCTTGTTACTATTATCTTTTAACCATGTTCATATGGTGGTACTAATTGTGAAGAATCTGTCTACCAATACAGGAGATGTAAGAGATGTGGGTTTGATCCCTGGGTCAGGAAGATCCCCTGGAGATGGCAACCCACTCCAGTATTCTTGCCTGGAAAATCCCATGGACAGAGGAGCCTGGCGGGCTACAGTCCATGGGGTCACAAGAGAGTCGGTCATAACTGAGTGTCTGAGCACCACCATGATATGTAGACAAGACCTCTGGTGGCCCCTTCTCCTCTCCTCTTCACCTTATAATGTGTTGCTTTTAAATACAAAATCAAGTATTAATATAAAAACAGTTGGGAATGGTTAATGAAAAAAGCGCCATTTCTGGGAACTGGGGCATTCACATCCTTATTCCTGCACAACTACCTCCCAGGTGGGTGATGTTGAATCATCACTGCCTTTGGTTTCTAATCTATAGAGAGGAGAATAGCACTCATCCTGATGCTGACATAAGAAGTTGTGAGAAAGAGAAAATAAGCTTTTTAGGTGCCTTCTAAATTTTACAGCCATAGAGAATATTGCTGTTTGTTCTTTCTTTTTTTCTTTTGACTGGGTCTTTACTGCAGTGTGCAGGGGCTTCTCTAAGTTGCAGCACAAGGGCTTTTCATGCTCAGGCTTCTCTTGTTGCTCAGCATAGGTCAGCAGTTGCAGCACATGAGCTTCTCTAGCTGGGCTCAGTTTCCCCAAGGCACGTGGGATCTTAGTTCCCCATCCAGGGATCGAACCTGCATCCCCTGCATTGGAAAGCAAATTCTTAACCACTGGACCACCAGGGATGTTCCAATATTGACATTCTTGAGACAGCTCAATTTCACGAGTCAGCATGATTAAATCTATACCTCGTTGCTGCTATTGAAAGAGAATTAAGATATAAGACAGGAAAACTCGTGGTCTTTTTTTGTACTGGGAGAACCATTTTGCCCATACAAACCCTCCAGATAGCAAGAGTATTCAGGGAGCTCGCCACAGAATCAGGACCAGCAGTGTGTCACTAAACAATTAAGGAAGATGTCCGCGATGTCCTAAAGACCTTTCTCAGAGCTCCAAACCCTCCCTAGAAACAGAGCATATTTTCCTTGGGTTCTTGAGGGTAGTATCACAAACCCTCAAGAAAGAAAATGTTCTTGTGTATGAGAAGAACACGCCGTATCTTGTTCCGTGGGACATGACATGCTGCATTCCAAAACCCAGTGCATGAAGCCATTGTCTATCAGCTTAATTACAGATTCTTCACTTTCCCTTAATTGTGTGAGTCAGCACTGTGGACTCTGGGGGAGTCACAATAACACAGGTAGAGAGGCATTGCTGTTAAGTAGGGTGGGACTATTAGGTAATAAGGTTTTTGTTTTGTTTTGTAAACAAACAGACCTTGATGTACATATTCAAGTAAGTGTTCCTTTTAAAGGTGTCACATTAGTAAGCTACACTAATGTTGACTCACTTTTCTTTTTTTTTTTTTTTGACTCACTTTTCTAATCAAATATTGGGAAACATAGTCTGGTAGGTATGGGGGCTCTTATAGAGGGAAGGGACAGTGTATTTAAAATGAAAGATCTCCTAGAAAACCTGTGATATGGGGACTTTCCCAGTGGTCCATTGGAATCCACATGTCCACTGAAGGGGGCATGGGTTCAATCCCTGGCTAGGAAACTAAGATTCCACATGCTGCCTTTGGGGAGTGCCTCCCCTGCAAAAAAAGTATTTTAAAAATCTGCAATATGTTCCTCACAGCTATGGGGGGGAGAGCCCAGACAGCATTTGGGACAACAGTAATATAGTTGAAAAACATAATAAGTGACCTCCCCTGCGCCTCACCCCATCCCCCCACCAAGAGGGTTTTACCCTGTAACATACATAGATGCTTCTCCTGGAGGAAAAGATCCATCTCTTACCCACCTCCCTTGATCTTATAAACTCTAGTTAAGTGCCATGCACACAAAAGGGGCTCAGTAAATATTTGTGGGACATTTGTCCTACCCTATCACAACACATACCCATTCTTCAGGCAACATAACGTAGAATCTCTATTTTGAATGGAATTAAGTCTTTTGAGCCTAGTTTTCTTGTGGTTCCTTCCCAGGAACTGTTTCTCCTACTTGTATGGTTAACAGCCAAGAAAACAGTCATTCAACAAACATTTATGGAGAGATGACTGAATACCAAGCACTGGAGAAATCTTCTGGAAATTCCAAGGATGCTCTTGGTGTTCACACAGAACCTCTGGACCAAGGATCCTGTGCGGGGTTCCACATCACCATGATCTGGTCAGTTTTTCAACTTCCAAGGAACATTGACTCTCTCATGTAACCTCAGGAAGGAAAGGGTATAATTATAAGGACCCCCAGAACTGAGATTTGGTCATTGTTTCCCAGTCTTTTTTCCTAATGGTGTTTCTGTTTACCATGATATGTCTATCCCATTCTTTTTCTCTACAACCAACTTCTCTGCTTCCTCATACCTTAAATGATACATGGCCTGTCATGATATATTAGTCAGGAGAAGCTAGTAATGCTTCAGTAACAAACAGCCCCCAGTTCTCAATGGCCTGAAACAGCAGAGGTTTATATCTTGCTTGTGCTACATGTCCACCAAGGGTTAGTTCTGGAGAGAGGGGAACTCTACTTACCACAGCCACTTGGAAATTCAGACTACAAAACAGCAACAACTTTGAAAGAGAACACAGTGAGTCATACTAACTCATAGTATCTACCATAAGTTAGTTCTGTTCACATTTCTTTGGCCAAAGCACGTCAAATGAGCACACTTAATTGGGTGGGGATGTGCAATCAATCCTACCAAGACCTGATTGGGAAGAAAGCCCAAATATCTGTAAACAACCTTAATCACCCTCTTACAAGTGATCTCCAGCCCAAGATCATAACCCCTTTTTGTTTCAGCTGCTTCAGCTATGGATTCATATTTTCCATGCTCCTCAGTTCAAACTACAGTCAAAGAGAAGCCCAGAGGCACAGTCCATCTCTGCCTAACAGGCCACAACCCTAAGTCCCTGGCTAGTCTATGGATCTGTCCTTAAGTCATAGCCACTCAGGTGGGGAACAGAAATATACTGTATATCCCATGGCTGTCTAGCTTGCCCCTCTTTTTCTTTTTTTGGCTGGGGATCGAACCCATCCCTCCTACATTGGGAGCAT
Source organism: Bison bison bison (assembly GCF_000754665.1). Classification (NCBI taxonomy): domain Eukaryota; kingdom Metazoa; phylum Chordata; class Mammalia; order Artiodactyla; family Bovidae; genus Bison; species Bison bison. The sequence goes on from NW_011475885.1 coordinate 144,765, forward strand.
GGAGTCTTAACCACTGGACCACCAGGGAAGTCCCCAGCCCACACCCTTGATGTTATCCAAAGACCAGGAGATCTGACCAATATAGAAGAAATTCTTGTTTAAGTGAAGATATTTTGCCTGGTCCTAACCCTTGAAGGGTAGTGGATGGTGCAGACCATGAAGTTGGGCTGAACCTGGTTGATTGCCAGGCTATTCATGGAGCAGAATCTCACCGGTGGTGAAATGGAAATGACTGAGGCCAGGGACCTGTTATGTTAACCCATCAGTCTGGGGATTACTGATATGGTACCAAGGAATTTTTTAAATTGGCTTTGTGCAGCTCCATTTGCATACTGGACACCATAGTCTTTGACTTCTAAGCAGGTAAGAGAGGCAGGGAGGGGAAGAAAAAATGGATGTTTTAAACTTAAACAATAAGGCCTGAATGTATGAATCCCTAAATTCAAGCCCCTTTGCCATACACCCCTCTTATCTACCTTTCCAGTCTCACGTCCCAGTTCATCCCCAAGTGAACCTACTGTCCAACCACCATCAAATATTCTCTTTTCTACCCTTGGCTCATACAATACCCTCCTCTCTATCTAATTGCTATCCTTCCTCTAAAATCAGTTTAAAAACCACCACTTTTCAGAATAGTTTTTATCTGTCTGTCAGAATAGTTTTATCTGTCTGTCTCTGACCTGGTCATTTCTACTTCTTTCTCCACTGTTCATGCTGAACACCTGGAAGACATGGATGTATCTTACTTAATTGGGGATCCTGGAGCCTAGTGCCTACCTGGTATATAAAAGGTGCTCACCAGTGGTGTGTTTGAATAGATGGTCTATAACACTAGTTCATTTAAGGGAACTTTAGCGTGCTTCTCTATGTTTGGCACAGTAGAGAAAATTCACAATACATGGTCCCTCCAGGAGTTACTCTAGTTCAGTTGCCTCATTTTATAAATGAGAAAACTGAGCCCCAGAGACAAGAGATGACTTGCCCTCTGCCACCCGAGCAGCCACAATTTACTGAGTACTTTGCTATGCGCTAGACAAAATGCTTTTCATTCTTTATCTCATTTTCATCCTTGTAACAACCCTAAGAGGGAAGAGTTTGTATACCTACCTTACAGAAGAGAAAACTGAAGCTTAAAGAGATTATAACGTGGTTAAGGCCATCTTGCAAGGAGGTAGCCAGGCCAAGTTTGGATTCCAGGGTCTAACTCTGGGGTCCCTACTCATAAACCTTATGCTGAGCTCCAAGTTGGGAAGTCAGCTCCCTGGGGTCCACACATCTGTATATCACCCAGAGGCCTTGAACTCTGTCAGTGTTCCAGTGGCTGGGTTCACGTGCGGTGATTAAAGGGTCCTGGTGAATTTCTGTACCATGCAGTGCCTGTGCACACAAATCTAGTGTTCTGACCATTAGGTCAGGGTATTTTTTTTCCCCCTCCTGGGAAGTTGGGTTAGTGGAAGAAACCTGATAAAATCCTGGGAGGAACTTGATCATTCTCTGAAGGACTTACAAGTTGTTTGATCTGCCTGATCTGCTCAGATACCGTCCAGGGAATATTCAGTATCCATGTAGGACAGGTTGTGAATTATTCTGCAGGGACTGTTAATAAGACCCAACAAGACCCTCACCAGCTCTGCCTCAGCCAGTCTCAAGCAGGGTTTGGGAACAGCCCTTTCTTCCCTTCCCATCGAAAGTCTGAAAAGAGCAGGCTTTTCCCCATGGGGACTGGGAGGAGTAAGAGTTATAGGAGGAAATCCTCCTGCCTCTGAGCAGAGCTTACTGTACAGAGCAGGGCCTGTTCCCTCCTCAGAGTTATAGCTGTGGATACAATGACTTGGCTGGGATAACATTTATCCCTGTGTTCTGGTAACCTAGTACCTGAGTGCCTAACATGGAAAGAGGCCAACTCCCTAAACTCAGTGCAAGGAAAATGATTAAAAGTTAGATCTGGCGGCACCATAGGGATCATCTACCCCTCATCCCCAGGTTTAAAGATGTAGCACAGAGGCCAGCTCACTTGTCAAGGTTACAGAGCTGCTGGTGATAGAGACCAAAAAACTAAGTTGCCTGACTCTAAACTCAATAGCCTTTTCCGTTAAAGTCACAAGCTCCCACCCACACACCAACAAACACACCCCACCCTTTGGGGAAGTACCACACACACAGGCACACACAGAACCGGGTCCTATGTCCCTAAGGTATACAACTGTCTCTCCCCTGGGGGACAGGGAACCACATAAGACAGATTTGCAGACGTTCTGGCCCTCACCAGCAGACATATACAGCACCCCAGGCCTCCCTCCCAACTTGTCCTTTCTCTGCTCCAGTTGAGTTTCCAGAACATGAGAGCCATCCCGGGCTGACACCCTGTAGGCAGGGCGGGCGCCGGGAGCGCATGGGCCTGGGCGCCGTCGCGGTGGCTGCGGGGACCCCAGGTCAGATGCTTGGCGAGCCGCTGGGTCTGGCGGCCCAGGAAGCGACGCGCATCCTCTACCTGCCCGGCTGGCTCCTCAGGCCTCCTGTGACTTAGGACGGCTCGGCTGGGGACCCTAGGGCCGGAGCGTGAACCCTGGGAGGAGGGGGCGCAGAGGGCGGAGGATAGCACCGAGGCCCCCGGTCCGGAGAGGCCCAAGTGCCCTCTTCCTGGCGTTCAGGTTTGGAAAACGGGAGGCCTCGCCCGGCTGCTGCCTCGGCTGGCTGCTCGGGTCCCCATATATAGTCATATCCACCGTCAACTGGGAGGCCGGCAGGCGGCAGCGAATGGGCGAGCAGCCCCCGCGGGAGCAGCGGGGAGGGCGCGGGGGGCGGAGGGAGGAGAAGGGGGAAAGGGGGCAGGAGAAAAAAGCTCTTCCAAAAAAGTATTGGCTGTCTTGAGGAATGCGGTCGCCCCCTTGGGAAAGTACATATCTGGGAGCAGCAGGCGGCTCTGCGCTCGCACTCCGGCTCCGCCGCTTCACCGCGCGCTCGCCTCCCTGCTCCCGCCGCAGCCCCAGGGCCCCTCGCCGCCGCCACCATGGACGCCATCAAGAAGAAGATGCAGATGCTCAAGCTCGACAAGGAGAACGCCTTGGATCGAGCGGAGCAGGCGGAGGCCGATAAGA
>NW_011475885.1:147962-148397 GCF_000754665.1 Bison bison bison
TCTAACTTTTTCTCTTACCTGGGGACGCTTATTTCCCTTCTCCGGTTGCCGGAGCCCGCCAAGTCCCATCAAGTGCTAGAGGCACTTCGTTCTGAGGATCAGAAAACAGTTTTGGATCTGGGGGTGGGGGAGAGGAGGAGGGTTGAAGGGAATCAAGTCCAGAAAGTTTTAGAAGTTCTTCTGGACTTTTGACCGGGGAATATAAAACATTCAACTGGGGGAGGGGGGAAGTCCGGGAGTGGGGAGCGACAGTCACGGAGTTTTTTTGGTTAAAACAAAGATGGGACAGAAGAGAGGGTATGGCGGGCGCGGGATCGGGCCCATCCATTTCTTCTGCAACGCTAAGTTGTGGCCTTGAGCCCACTGAGACCTCGGTAGGAGTCTCGTCCCCGGGAGCGGTGGGGGGTATGAAGTAGCCTCGGGACAAGAGGAGGT
>NW_011475885.1:148784-149345 GCF_000754665.1 Bison bison bison
GGTACCCGGGCGCGCGCGGCGCTGCGCACGAATGGCTAACTCTGTCTCTCTCTCTCTCTCTCCCTCCCTGTCTTTCCCTTTCTCTCTCCCGCTGTCCCTGTCCTTCTGGCTCTGTGCACCCACAACCCTCCCTTGCGGGATCACGCTGCCTGCCGCACCCCCCACCCCGTCCCGTCCCCGTCCCCCACGGCCACTCCCAGCTGGAAGATGAGCTGGTGTCGCTGCAAAAGAAACTCAAGGCCACCGAAGATGAACTGGACAAATACTCCGAGGCTCTCAAAGATGCCCAGGAGAAGCTGGAGCTGGCGGAGAAAAAGGCCACCGACGTAAGTGCACGCACACGCTGCCCCCCTCACCTGCTGCCCTTGGGGCCTGCTCTGGGGGTCACCACAGAGGCCAGAGAACCATGGAGGAGGGTCACCTCCTCTTAGCTGGACACGTGCGCACAGCCTGCCATGGCCCAGAGCACTGGATGCTGCCCTCAACTGCTACTGCACACGTTCATTTTTATTTCATCCATTCCTCTCTTTTTTCTCCTTCTTTCCCTCACCCCTGGGGTTG
>NW_011475885.1:149445-154179 GCF_000754665.1 Bison bison bison
GAGGCGGGTGGGGGTGGTGAGAATCTGGGAGAACACAGCAACTGAAATTGGACTCTGGAGGTGAACCCTTCCCCGTGGTGGCAGAAAACCTCTGAGGTGTCATCACCAAGGTTTGTGCAAGCAGAATGCCTAGTTTTCTCCACTTTCTTTCTTTTTGCTATCTCTGGTGGGTGGGAAGGCCTGGTTTTCAGTGACCAATCTAGTCAGGATTCAGAAGACCTGGCCTCTATATTGAAAGAATGACATAGTGTGTGCTACTTATTCTGAGAAGGTTAAGCTTGATGGTGGGCCTCAGAAACCCTTGAGGCCTCCTTACCAGGGAAGTCTTAATCCAGCCCTTCAGATCTGCCTGGGAAGATGATACTTGCTTGGGTCTGCACTCTGAGGGCACTAGATACAGAAAGTAAGCTGGGAGTTATATATAGCTCAGTGCTTTATATGGTATAGTGTGCTAGCTGCCCCTGGTTCCCCTGCTTGCCCCGCCCCGACCTGCCAGCCTCTGACAGCCACCACATAGTCTCAAGGATGATGCACACACCACAAAAGCTCTGCCAGTATTTTGTCTTCTGCCCTCTGAAATCTCTTCTAGCTGAAGAGCTTGCCTCTTCTGCTGCATAAGTCAAGACAGGCATTAGATTTCCAAAGAAATGACTTCTTTTTCACACCATTCTGGAAGCTAATTAAGCCTAGAGGCCCAATTAGGCAAGAATTCCTAGGGAAGTGAGCAACAATTTCAAGAATGTATGAGCACCAGGGAAAGCTATGCCCAGAAAGTTGAACGACTAAGGGCAACGGCAGAATTTTTTGTATGGGAGTAAAGTATACATTGATGGAGGATCTGGGTTTTGAAATCAGTAAAGGCTTTCTGTGATGTGAAAGGTGTGAAATGTAATCTCCAAGCGTGCTTTGTAAATGAGAGACCCAGACACAGGACATTTAGAATCTGACAAAAAGAAAAAGTTTCAGTGAAGAGCAAGGTCCCTGGAGAGGGGGTTCAAGGAAGCACTGATTTAGCTAAAATATTTAAGTCACAAACTACCTGGCTTTAGAAAAAGAGCCAAAAAACATGTATAACTCTGCACCAGTTTTGTATAATGTAGATCAGATGTCTGCTCCGTATATGGTTAAATGGAGGAGGCCTGTCTCCCCCAGATTCTCCAGCAGGACGTTTATTTAGCTTTTTCAAAAGGGCCGCTGATAGATCAAGGAGAGATATTCCTTATAAGGAAAAGAATGCAGAGAATTTGAAAATAGCCCAGTAAGACTGAAAGCAAGAGGAGAAAAAAGCTACTACAATACTTAAGGGGGAAAAAAAATCATAATTATTGTGTAACTATGTGGTGCTATCATGTCTTTATTGAAAAATCTTGTTTAAGGGAGCTTTGGAATGAGATGAGGCAGAAGTAGCAAAGAGGATATTTAAAGCTAGTGGGAGGGGGGGAGTGGGCGGAGCCAGGAGGAGGGGGAGGTTTCTGAAACTGTTCCCTCCCCCTCACTGGAAAACTGTCCCTAATATGGTACACTTTTTTGGGGGGGTAGTATATTGATTATCTTCCTCTTTTAGGTTGTTTGCAACCTGTAGGGATGTAGAAGACATTCGTGAAGAAATGCTTTATTTAGAGTGATTCCTAACTAGTAAAAATAGTCAAGACCTGAGGAGGAAGAGACAGATGTCACAAAGGGAAGGAGGAGGTAGGAGAGAGGTCAACTTCCTGAGGTCGAATCATATTACATTTGGGACTAGGGCATTGGACTGTCATTACTCACCAGTGTAAAATATTTTTACATTTTTCTACTGCTAAAAACATTTTTCTACTAATTTTCTACCAAACGATTTACAAATCCTATTCCAGAAATGGGCTCGTCCTAGCTTGAAAGGTTGTAATTCACATGGTCAAATCTCTGATGGCTTTGTTTTGAATTTCTTATGGTCTCTCCACCTAAGTGGGGCTGGAGGGGATCAAGGGCTCCATTTTCTTTGGCTTTAAACCCCTTCCCTAATAACTGTGATGTCTATGACATCTGCAGTATGTGAGTCTTTATTCCCAATATGTAGGTCTTTTCTTCCTAAATCAGTGATTCTCAACCTTAACTAAACATTGATGGTTTAAAAACTTAAAATCCAAGCTGCACCCTAGGCCAATTAGAATCGCTGGGATTGAGGTGATTCCAATGTGCAGCCAAGGCTGTGAACAACTGTCCTAAACTCTTTTGTATAATGACATCAGCATGAAAGTGAACTCACCTGAAACTGACTTTCCCAGGTGTTTGAAAAGCAAGACATTAAGTCACTAGTTGGCTGCTTGGAGCATGTGCACGTGTCCAGCATTTTCCAGGGCTCCTGAAGGTTCCCAGATGCTCCCTCTCCCACCCTCAAAGTTGGAGACCTACTGTCTGTACCCTTAGGGAAGCAGTTGTGACCACCCTCCTGACTAGACAAACTGTGGAAACAAAGAGAGAGGCTCCACCTACAGGATGTGAGAGCCCATGCTGGGACTTGTGAGTCTCAGCAGAGACTGTGATAATGTCCTTAGCAAATGAGTCAGAAAAGCAAGTTCAGTTGTTAGGGCTTTCGAGGAGGAGGGGGTTGTCAACTGTGTTTTCTTTCTCTTCATTATTCCCACACTTAAACACATTGGAACTGACTTGAAGGGCCTTCTGTGAGAAAGGTGAGGAAAGAAAGCCATGAGACTTAGAAGACATTTAAAAACATAGCCCAAGGGGAGTATGGACCAAGACTTGTTCCCAGAGATTGTGTCCACTTTGGTTTTCATCCAGCTGCAGCCGGATGCTCTCATAGGGTTCTGTTGGCTTCCTTGGTGTGCTTTTTTTTTTTTTTTTAAACTTCTTGAAGGTTACATACTGTATTGTTGCATTTATATAACATTCAAACAATTATAACATTATAGAGAAGAAAAATAGTAGGTGCCAGGGCTTATATAAGGGATGAGGCAGGGGATAAGTGAACATGACTTCCAAAAGGCAATTTGAGGGATCCTTGGGGTAAAGGAAATGTTCAGTATCTTGTCTGTATTTACTGTTGTTGTGTAGTCACTAAGTGTCTGATTCTTGGCAGCCTCATGGACTGTAGCCTGCCAGGCTCCTCTGTCCATGGGATTTCTCAGGCAAAAATATTGGAAGAGGTTGCCATTTCCTTCTCCAGAGGATCTTCCTGATCCAGGGGTCGAACCCACCTGCATTGGCAGTCACATTCTTTACCTTGGTGTGCTTTTAAAAGGTTTCTCAGTCCAGCCCAGAATTGGTCAGATTCCAGATTACAACCTTCCTACAATCAGAGAAGGCTGTAACTAGAAGGGACCCTTGAGACAATTGTTTTTATGAAAAGAAAGTAAGTTCCAGAGAGGCTGGCAGGTCTGAGGTCCCACAGATGGTTATGGGCCATAGCCTGACTCTTAAGACAGTGCTTGTGTGTGTTTTGTTTTTTTTTTTAACTTTTTTATATTGGAATATAGCTGATTGACAATATTGTGTGATAGTTTCAGGTGAACAGGGAAGGGACTCAGCCAAATATATATGTATCCATTCTCCCCCGAACTCTCCTCCCCTCCAGGCTGCCACATAAGATTGAGTGGAGCTTCCTGTGCTGTATAGTAGGTCCTTGTTGGTTATCCATTTTAAATATAGCAGAGTGTACATGTCCATCCCAATCTCCATAACCATCCCTTCCCCTCAACCGTAAGTTGATTCTCTAAGTCTGAGTCTGTTTCTGTCTTGTAAGTTCATTTAAGGAGTTTCATACCTTATTTCGGAGAAGGCAATGGCATCCCACTCCAGTACTCTTGCCTGGAAAATCCCATGAACGGAGGAGCCTGGAAGGCTGCAGTCCATGGGGTCGCTGAGGGTCGGACACGACTGAGCGACTTCACTTTCACTTTTCACTTTCATGCATTGGAGAAGGAAATGGCAACCCACTCCAGTGTTCTTGCCTGGAGAATCCCAGGGACAGGGGAGCCTGGTGGGCTGCTGTCTATGGGGTCACACAGAGTCGGACACGACTGAAGTGACTTAGCAGCAGCATACCGTATTTCTCCTCTAAGACAATGCCTGTTATTAACTAAAGCTATCATTGAGTTCCCTACTTACCTTGTATTGTGCTTCGCGCTTTCTATTATTTCATAATCCTCATGTACTACTTGGAGAAGGCAATGGCAACCCACTCCAGTACTACTGCCTGGAGAATCCCATAGGCGGAGGAGCCTGGTGGGCTGCAGTCCATGGGGTCGCGAAGAGTCGGACACGACCGAGCGACTTCACTTTCACTTTTCACTTTCATGCATTGGAGAAGGAAATGACAACCCGCTCCAGTGTTCTTGCCTGGAGAATCCCAGGGACGGGGGAGCCTGTGGGCTGCCGTCTATGGGGTCGCACAGAGTCAGACACGACTGAAGCGACTTAGCAGCAGCAGCAGCACGTATTACTATTAACCGCGCTTTTACAGATGAAGTCACGTTGTTTTCCAAGTCACACAGCCAGGCGAGAACCAAAACCCAGCAAGACAGCATTTAGGAGGTTTAACCTCTGCAGTATGTTAGTGGTTTTCACGTCATGAGTTTGGAGGGGAGGAGAGTTGCTGGGTTAGGATCTGGTGTTCTGGGGTTCTTTACAGTCCCTTTGGGGACACATTTAAGCCCCAAACCCCTCGCTCGGCTTCTCTCCCTCTTGGGCAGGGACCTGGCAGTCCGGAGCGGAGCGCTCCCGCCGCCAGTAGGCGGC
>NW_011475885.1:154773-178827 GCF_000754665.1 Bison bison bison
ACTACGAGAGGAAGCTGAGGGAGACCGTAAGGGACCCACCCATCACCCACCACCAGAGGCGCCTTCTCCCCGATCGCCCCCCCGCCCCCGCCCCGGCGCCCCGCAAGGCCTCCCGGAGCCCACCTTCTCTACCCCTCCCCCTGCCTCGGGGGGCACCTGGCGCACCTGGGCCCGCAGGTGTCGTCTGGGGAGGGGTCTTGCCCCTTCACCTCGGCCCTTTTCATCTCTCTGGTCTACAGTCAAAGAACCGAGGGGAAAGCAGGAGTGGTGTTGAGAAGGTTCTGGAAGCAGCAGTTTCCCAGAAGGGGCTCTGTGTGGGGTGTTTGCGTTCGACACGGCGCCTCGGGTCCCCCGAGGCAAAGGGATGTGCCCTTTGCCCTCCTGGCATTATTTACTCGGAAGGTGGGGACAAAAGAGGTCCCTCCTTGTGGAAATCTGTTCTTTTGGGAAGGACGCTAACAGATCACGTCTGAGGCATTGCCAGGTTTTGAGGCCCGGGGATGCTGAACTCGCCCATCTCTGTCTAGCCTTGGTTTCTTGAAAGCCTGTTTCTCTGGGGTGGGTGAGACACTGACAGCGCGTGTTTTGACTTAGTATGCGGCCCTTTGCCTTTCCCTTTCTTAACCAGCCCTCCTCCCAAGTTCTCCTGTACAGATAGATGTTCCTTTGTTACCGAGTCTTGAAAAAGTTGGCTAAATGGCTATGATTATTGGGTGTTTTCTCCCGCCGGCTTCCCCCTCCCCCACTTTGAGTGTAATATCTGGCTTCCTTCGTTTTTCCTAGGCAAACGTATCCAGCAAACAGGAACAGGATCTCAGAGGTAGTTTAGGCGTTCGCTGTTTGTTCGCTGTTTGAGTATGTGTGTTTTATATCAGGATACTCAAACACCTTGGAAATTTTAGGACAAGCGCTCATACACTGTCGTGCTTGTTGGGTGGGTGGGAGGGTGTGGGCACGCGCGTGCGCGGGGCCTGTGCGCGCTCGGTCGTGTCCAACTCTTTGCGACCCCATGGACTGTAGCGTGCAGTACTAATAGAAGCCTTTAGAGAAAAAGTGTATGTAATGAGAAGTGTGTGTAATGGTGTTATGGTGGGCTGTAGAAGCTATGGGACCTGTGTTGCATAAAATACCTAGAAGCAAATGGATCCTCTTAAGAGGAAAGCCTAACTAGATGCAGTTTCAGATAAAATGGAGAGGAACCAGGAAATCGATAGGCAAGAAATCATTTTCTGTAAAGGACAAGACAGCAAAGGTCCCGTGGCTGTTTCTGCATTTCGCCAGGTAATTAATGAATTCCAACTCCTTCTCTGACTCGCTGTTGTCCTTGAACCATTAGAACCAACAGAACAGGATGATGGATAAGAACTTTTGACCCTGGCTGCGAATCATTGAACGTGTCAGCCCCTCAGTTCGCGGACTGCACAATGTTTGTAATGGTAGTACCTGCCTGTTGTGAGGATGAAAAGAGTATGTGTAAAGAAGTTGCCATGGCGCTTAGCACACTAGTGCCTTGTGTCAGTTAGTATTAGAATGGCTTTGCACTCTGCATCGCTCATTATTCCCTTGCTTTCAGTTCTCCAGCTATCAAAGGGCTTTAAAAATGGGATGCTCATTTCACTATATCTTAAAACACTCCATTTCAATGCTTCTAATCAGTAATTCTTATTTCAACTTGAACAGAGAAAGGACACAGGCAGGCTGGAAGGAATGTTTGATGGGTCAAAGCAGTGTTAGTGGTGGAAGTTGGTAGAGCTTCCCTCCCCCTGCTAAGAAAGGGTATATGTGGTCTTGTACAGGAGCGCCTCTTATGGACTCCTGTCCTGGTGATTGATGTTAGACACAGAAGATAAATTTTATGAAGGGCATGTTGTGACTATTACACTCACCTTCTCTTTTGGGCTTAGTTTTTATAACAGTACTCTTCCTGGGCCAGTTGGGTAAAGGTAGTGCTTTCATTCTTTTCAAAGCTTTATGTTAAAAAGTTTAAATAACTTCAATTTTTAAAGCAATTTTTGAAAATAGTCTATCCAGAAGATGGGACAGACGGACACAGAACTTTTTATGAAAACAACTTAAGGACTGGGTCAGCCCACAGAAGAGGGAATTTCAGATTGAGAGGTGTTCCTAACTTACAAAACTGAAACTTGAAGATAGCTAATTTAAGGTGGTTTCTTGGTAGTTGTCAGACATAGCTATGAGTTAAGCTAGCAGTCACAGTTTTTCTTGGTAGCAGAGATAAAAGTTTAGTGACAAAGTCGTGAACCACTGCAAAAAAATATTTGGAGAGTTACCTCTACATTCAGAGTCTCAAAGGTTCAGACAGGCTGTAGTTAATTGGCCCTGTTACACCAGCACTTACCTTGGAAAAAGCAGTCATCTCTCTTTTTCTACTGGTTTATTTTTTCCAAGGTGTGTGGGCCCTTCAGAATGTTGGAATGCAACTACTTTGCTCGATGTAATGGTTGACTCTAGGTCTTGTGACCCACTGGGGTTTTGTTTGTCTTTTGTCCTTATCAAAGGAAAAGAGGGAGCAAGAAGAAGCCAGTCCTCCTTTCTCCTTTCTGGATGGTACCCAGCAAACAAAGGGACTTACAGTTGCAACCTGTAGGTTCTTAATTGGTAACTTTATTAAATCATAGGAAAAACCAACTTACAAAAATCCCAGCCCTTTCCCGCTTTAGAATTGGTAAATATTTCTGAGACCAGGATTCTAAAAGTGTATTTTGTGTTCACATTGGCACCCCCAGGGTGGCAATAACAGGAGTGTACTCTCTGCCTTTCTGCTTTCATATATAGATGAGGCTAAGGCACTACAATGCCCTGTTCATATCCCTTCTTGCTCATTGTACAAATATGCCTCATGAATTATAGGCTTTGGTGCGGATAGAGAGGTTGTTTTTATCTCTTATCCATGGGAGTGCCCCTTAATGTCATGCGTGTTTTTTTCCCCCTTTCCTTACCATATAAGGGCAGAAGTTTAACTTGGCAGTAGTGGCTTGGTCTTACACAGTAAAGGGTGAAACCGTCTCTGGACAACTACACTTTGCATGAAATAAAAAGACCTGACCTGTGATCATCCCATGCTGCACTCCAGTTCAGGAGGACTTGGAAAATATATTCAGAGGATTTGTTCTTAGAATATAATACTATTCTCCTACCATTATTTCTTCTTAAGTGTTAACAGGACTACTTGTTTTTAAAATAAAAGTCATTGCTATTTTAAAATTGTCTCTAGGTATATTGACTGTAACATCTGGATTTTGTGAAAATCTAGGCCCTGTAAAAGTTTTCTTTCAGATCTGACTTGGAGAAATATTTTTGCTGTATTGTGTGGGCATGCCTCTGATGGCTTTGTAGCTTTGTAGCGTCTTGTAGAAGAGCACAGGAATGGTGTACACCTGCCCTGTGGAAGAGGGCTTCCCAGGTGGCTCAGTGGTGAAGAATGCACCTGCCAACACAGGAGACAAAAGAGGCTTGGATTTGATCTCTGGGTCAAGAAGATCCCCTGGAGCAGGAAATGGCAGCCCACTCCAGTATTCTTGCTTGGAGAATCCCATGGACAGAGGAGCCTGGCATGCTATAACCCATGGGGTCGCAAAGGATCAGACATGAGTGAACAGCTGAGCACACCCCTTGTGGAAGGGGATGGGGGAAGGCACATACAGCTCTAAGGCACCTCACAAGTGCAGGGCACCTGGTGGTTGCTTAACAACAATTCTCCAGGAAGACAGTTGGTAGCCTTTACTAATATAGCAGTCTCTTTTCTGAGTAGCTCATAGCATGTTGAGACACAATAGCATTTTTGAAATAAAAGAAACTAACATCCTAAACAAAGACTTTGCCAGCAGTGTCAACACATGGGTTACCTTGTTAGAAGATAACCTAGGACACTGAGGGGGATTTTCATGCCTGGAAATAATTTGCGTCTGGGGTCGTGACCCTTCCCAAACGCCTTGTTATTTATATCTGCTTTTTAAATAACAAAAGGTCCTGTGGCTGTGAGGTTTGTACTGAGGCAACAGCCAGTGAAGTCTTAAGTAGACTGCCCAGGTATTGTGATGAAAACAACCTTAGAAAATACCTGAATAAGCCTCAGAACTCAGAGAATACACACCAGAAATAAAAGCTAGTGAAGGTGAGAGATGTGAGCCTTTTGAACACAGCATAATCCAAAAAAAAAAAAGTGAAAAGAGTGCCCTTAATTGATGAAATTGAATGTATCTTCAGTTCTAGGAAGCCAAACTTAATTGTGATCAGACCAGTACTGTAAGGCTGTACTTCTCTTCTGAGAAGCCTGGAAGAGTCCAGGTTTTTCCCTGGGGAACCTTTTGTAGGGATACTTACTCCCCAGATACTGCATTCAAATCCAGGCTGTAACCTACAAGCACCTTTGCCCATCTTGCTGTGAAACCTCCCAGGGCAGCAGCCGTTGGCTTCTTGGGTTGAGAACAAATGCTCTGTGTCCTTGTGTGAGCTGTTCCCCCTTGGTATTAATTGATGATGTTTTTGATTTTATACCACGCCTTTTTTCAAAAAGCATTGAGAGGACTTGCTCAGCAGATGATAATGAGTACAGTTCTCCTAGTCCTGGTTAGGCCTTGTCCCGAAGGCCTTTCTTTGAGTCAGGGGCTTGAATTGGGGGTGACTGTAGAGAACCTGCCGTGCTGATGTCAGAAGGTGGAAAGACCCCATAGGTGAGAACCAACAATTCCAGGGCTTCTCTGAGGCTCCAGGAAGCCTTGAAAAGTGAAACAGGCGAGCCTGTACAGGAGGAGCAGGGACTGGGTACTCGTCCTGTCTCCCGCTGATGGCTATGTGACCCAAGCATGCTTCAACCCTCAGGGTCAGAGGTCCCTCCCTCTTCCTATTTGCTCAACAAAGAGCTGCATAAGTGCTTCCTGTAGGCTTTGCTGGCGTCTTTGGGTGGGGTGGTGGGTGGGTGCTTTTTTATAGTGCAGATTCCCACCTTCCTCTCTTGACCTCTTGGATCAGAATCTCTAGGGATGGGGCCTGGAAATGTGTACTTTTAATATATGTCTTCAGGTGAACTCAGACAGCCATTTGTGGGAATTAGGGACCCTTTGAGCTAAACATCTGAGACCCCATTTTTGTGGACCACTCACAGGTCTGTTCTCTGCATTGACCCAGTGGGGCTCCTGGAACTGGTATCCATTCCTGGCTGTTATTTGGGTGCCCTCTATGGGGCCTGTTGACTGGTATTCCTATAGGACACAACCCCTAATGTAGATTCTACAAAATGCTCTAAGAGGGAAAGAAGTTCCATTTATAAAACTGCATCCAGAGCTAAAGAAAAAGCAGAGTGGAGGCCAGAAGAGCAAAGATTTGGATCAATGGGGGTTCCTCTCAGGGAGGGAGATCTTTTGTGCAGAGGCAGGAATGAACATGGAGTGCTGTCTCCAACGCCCCAGGTACATGGGAGCCTGGGGACCCAGAGTGGCCTGTCACCTGAAAGGTCCTTTTCCTAGAGCATAAACAGTCTCCTTTCTGTGAGTACAAAGTCCTTGAGGTCAGGGCCCAGATTGAAAACAGAGCTGGAAACTTCTAGTGTGGTGGCTACAGAAATTGTTTTGAAAATCTTGTTGACATTTCTCTGGCCACAGCACCTATAACAAGCATATTTAAGAAAGAGGGAGAAAATACTTTTGAGTACATGACCTAGACACTCTACTGATTTTTTTTCTTGGTGGTATTTTAGGGGGTGGGTTTGTTTTGCTCTTCATTTTAGTTTTCAGCTTTCAGAGTTGCTTGCTTGTCCTCCCACCCCAGTTCATAAAAGGAATAGAATTTTCCTTCTATCTCAGGTCAACATGGCAAACAGGCTAGCTGTTTCGGCATCAAGCAGGTGGAGCTGGAGGGTATTCGAAAATGGTATGCAAGGCTACTGGGTTCAATAAACTGGGCTTAATGCCAGATGATACAATGTATGAGAATGACGATGTAAAAGAAGCCATAAGAAGGCTTCCTGAGAACCTTTATAACGACAGAGGGTTTCGCATTAAGAGAGCGCTGGACCTGAGCATGAGGCAGCAGATCCTGCCTAAAGAGCAGTGGACAAAATACGAGGCAGATAAATTCTACCTTGAACCATATCTAAAAGAGGTTATTCAGGAAAGAAAAGAGAAAAATGGGCAAAGAAATAATTTAGTAGTCTAAATCTGTGGATACAGCTGTTCTCAAGTATTTTTATGAAATTGGTTAAACCTGAAGTGTATAATGTAGAACTCTTTGGGCTGTAAATGTATTGCTTTAAATAAATATTATAATTCTTGTTGAGGGGAGTGAAAAAAGGAATAGAATTTTTCTGGAACTGGAAAATACAGAAATCTGACCTGACCCAAAGATATGCCGTTAATGTATACCTTCTTCCAGTTTTTTTTTTTTTTTTTTTAATACAGGGCTAAAAACTTTTAAAAGTTCTCGTACTTAAGAAATGTGTTATCCATATTACCCTCATCCCTCCCCCTACCGCCAGCCCTAAAAAACCATGTTCACTGGCCATTGAGACCTGGTGGGGCCCAATTCTCACTGTGCATCTATAATGATTGACTTTGTGGGTGGGTACAGTTATAAACTGACCTTGGATTCGTTTCACATTTCCCCCTACTCCCTGCCTCCATCAGCCAGTTGTTACTACATAGTTAATTTTTGACGAGATAAAAGTGTATTTGAATGTTTTTATAGAGTCCTTCACTGAGGTTGGAGATGCCCTAATCACCTCTCTTTCCCAGAGAGAACTTGGCTTTTAAAATTTTACAAATCTAGATGAGCAGAGAGCAGAGTGTTCTCATGTTCCTTTAGTTCAAGGCTGTGATCGTAGACTCTCACTACTTGTACATTTCAAGCCCGTGTACCATGGGTCCAGAACTCAGAAAGTTGCTTTTGTTTAAGTTGTTTTTGCTTATTTTATTCGGTAGACATTTACTGAGCCCATACTCCGTGTAGAGAATCATGATTCCTTGCACATAAGAAGGAACGTGAGTAAGGAAGATAGCACTGTAGGTAGAGAGCTAGCATCATCCCTAAGTGCAGGCCGTAATTTTTAGAAAACTCCCAAATGTCCTGAAAACTCCATCATTGCAGGATAAGCACACATTCAAAGTAGATGATGTGAGTCTGAGTGAACTCCGGGAGTTGGTGATGGACAGGGAGGCCTGGCATGCTGCGATTCATGGGGTCGCAAAGAGTCAGACGCGACTGAACTGAACTGAACTGAACTGAAAGTAGATGAGGAAACACTACCAGATTAGCAAATTCCATCTTTCACTTCCGTGCATAATATTTAAACAGCCACCAATGCAGGTGTATGTAATGGACTCAGCCAGTCTTGCAAGTGTCCTGAGGCTCATAGTAATAAATGCTTGTAACTGTAGGTAAACATCATATCCCAAAAAAAGGAGCATATTTCAGAGATAGATACCAAGTGAAAACAGTATCTAAGGAGCTTGAAACTCTTCTTGTAGCAACCCTGACTTGTGAGAAATGCCTGTAGGCTTAGGTCACAGGCACTTGGGAAATTTGTCTTGGCACTATTCCAGTGTGACCTGTTATCCTCAAGAGGTGCTGAAGGGCACGGGGGCTTACTGGGTTTTGTTGTGTCTCTGTATGGTTTTATATTTTAGAACCACTGAACTTAAAAATCTTTTAGTTCCTAAAATATTTAATAAAGCCCCTTTGAGAATGTGATCAGAAGAAAGGAGAATTGAGACTCCTGAGTCAGAGTTCTCGCCGAGCTCCTCTCATCTTGTGTGATGGAGCCTGGGTCAGTCCTGTCGCCTCTATCCACAGCTCAACCCCCACCGTGTGAGGTGGCTGTGATGAAGCTCCCCTCTGACAGTCAGATAAAGACAGCCTGTTGAAATCTGTGGTAGAAAGGAACCAAATGAGAAAGTGTTGCTGACGGTCTCTCTGTCTCGCGGGGATGATATATGTGGATATATGTGGACAACCACTGGATAAATCAATGGATGAACATATCCAGCAACTCCAGAGTTGACCACGGCTTGTAGCACACTTTAGGGTAGCTCACCACAAAGCCAGGCTTCCTTGTTGAACCAGCGTTTCAGTCCAGCCCCTCTTGAAGGCACTACCCTCACATCCTCTCCAACACTAAAACACCTCTCATTCTCTGCCCAGGCTGAAGCCGACGTAGCTTCTCTGAACAGACGCATCCAGCTGGTTGAGGAAGAGTTGGATCGTGCCCAGGAGCGTCTGGCAACAGCTCTGCAGAAGCTGGAGGAGGCCGAGAAGGCAGCAGATGAGAGTGAGAGGTGAGGCCTCCTCGTCCAGCCCACCTGTTAGCACAACCTTTCCCCCTGATGGAACCAGAGGGCTCTCTGATCTTGGGTGTCTGAGGATTTCACAGCACCTTGGTGCCATTTCCTCACTTGATCCAGGGGTAACTACTGGTTTTATTTAACACTAGTGGAACACTTTTGTTTTAAATCTCAAGGTTGCAAAGAAGAAAAAGACTCTGTTCCTGCCCTCCTAGAGCTCACCACCCAGCGAGGGAGATGGATGTATAAACGGGAGGTTCTAGGGATGTGATTTGGTTCTTTCATTCCTGCTGACCATGGAGCAATTCTGCATTTTGTTTAAAAGATAACTTTATGTTAAAATACACCAAGAAGGCTTAGGCTGAGGTAAATAAAGTATGGGCTGTCAGTTGTCAAATAGCCCAACAAATGAGTGAAAGAGAAAGCACAGATAAAACAGAAATATAATCCACAAAAGTAAGTTGTGTTGGACTTAGTAAAGCTGGTAAGTCATGCGTGCACAAGTAAATACAGTCAGATCTGCATGTCCTCTGAGCCCACTCACCCCGTGACCTGGCTCTCCCTGACTTATGACCCCAAGATCCAGCCTTGTGGTAGTAAAGGAAGACCAGGGCCATATCAGCCATCATGTTATTCCAGCAGGCATTTTCTCTCATGCTTAGCTGCTCAAGTTAATGTACTCCTGTTGCTTGGAAGCACTCCAAGAAAGACTCCATAATACTGGAGAGAGTTCTGTCCTTAGAGAGATGAGGAAGCAGTGTAGTGTCTCAGACACTGGCAGTCGGTATCTGTGCTATGACCTGGCAGGTATATGCAGTCAATCCTTTTGTCCCTTTCTCCATTTTTGAGGTGCATTTCTGCTCCCTGCCACCATGGGAAAAGGGTGATTTCAGACTTTAGGATTAAAAAAGCTCGTTAGCTGAAGTTTTTCAGTTCATTATTCACCATTGTGTGTTGTCTCTTCTAACTAAGAGTTTTGGAATTTTTAAAGATGACTCACCATCTCTTCGGAGAAGGCAATGGCACCCCACTCCAGTACTCCTGCCTGGAAAATCCCATGGACGGAGGAGCCTGGAAGGCTGTAGTCCATGGGATCGCTGAGGGTTGGACAGACTGAGCGACTTCACTTTTACTTTTCACTTTCATGCATTGGAGAAGGAAATGGCAACCCACTCCAGTATTCTTGCCTGGAGAATCCCAGGGACAGAGGAGCCTGGTGGGCTGCAGTCCATGGGGTCGCAAAGAGTCGGACACGACTAAGAGACTTCCCTTTCACTTTTCACTTTCACACATTGGAGAAGGAAATGGCAGCCCACTCCAGTGTTATTGCCTGGAGAATCCCAGGGACGGGGAGCCTGGTGGGCTGCCATCTATGGGGTTGCACAGAGTTGGACACGACTGAAGCAACTTAGCAGCAGCAGCATGGTCAAATTCTAGCAGTTTCATTTGATTCAATCTAATAGTTACATTTGTGGCTAAAGGGGTAAGAACAGTTACTTTCTTTGTGGGAAAAAAGTACACAAAGGTAAATTTGCTTTTGTTCTAACCTTGATCCATTTCCAGGCTAAGGCTTACCACTGGAAAAGGGAAGAAGTCCCATTATTTATACAGCAAGTAAAGCATGTTGGCTTTTCTGATTCCCCCCCTTCCAGATTCAAAAAAAAAGGACCATGCCATGGTGCCTTTCATTTAACATGAGCTGCCTGGACAGTATCAGCCGTACCAAAAGTATAAGCTTTCCTTCACAATAAACAGAGAGAGGGAAGTGGATGTCTTTTCCTGCCTTCGGCTCTGCAAAGTCTCACATTATGGCTTGGAAGATGAAAGTAGCTATGTTTCACTCGGTCAGTCACACTGAACCTCACAAACCATGGCTGTGCAATGGGAGTTCATGGAAGGCACCTCTAAATCTTGGCTTTTCCTGCCAATCTTCCTTTTCAGAGGCATGAAAGTCATTGAGAGCCGAGCCCAAAAGGATGAGGAGAAGATGGAGATTCAGGAGATCCAGCTGAAAGAGGCCAAGCACATCGCTGAGGATGCCGACCGCAAGTATGAAGAGGTCAGATCCTAGAGCTCAAGGCCTCATGGGTCCCAGCCATGGCCCAGAAGCAGGGACTGGGGGAGCAATGAAACCATCTGCTTCCTTAGCAGAAATGAGTGTTTTTGAGAAGGAGATTTCCTTTGTTTCCAGAAGATGGTTCTTAATTTTGATCCTGCTAGGGAGTCATTCGCACTGGGAAAGACCAGGGATTTGTTGTCCCCCCACCCTCAAAGACTAGGACAAAAGATCTTTGGCCAGACAGCAGGGAAGGTTGGGTCTCTTATGTTTTGTGAAAGGAGTCTCTCATGCTGTCACCATGCAAGCAGTTATCCCTAGTGAGATCCACCTGGTGCATCCCAGTTTAGGCAGGGTGGAGACACAGACCACACATTTGCTTCCTGGATTCATGGAGGCACCTCTCAGTCTGTCCTCTCTCCTCACGATTCCCAGGTGAATCACCTCCTGGTCATGTCCCCATGAAAGCACCCTCCTGTGTTAAGAGCCCACATGACTCTTTAAGGTTTTAGTTTTCCCTTTAGCTCTCCTGAAACACCACTGACTCTTCATCATCATCATCCTCTCCAGGTTACGCTATGCTCGCTAATTTTGAAATGCTTCATAGGATCCCTTCTTCCTGGTCCTTTCTTCCTTCGACCTCATTAGTTCTCTTACCAACTTCTCATGTTAGCATTTCTTGCTATTTCTGTTGGCATTTTTAACCTCCTCCACCAAAAGGAAGTGGAGGTACAGAGCTCTAAATTGATGAAGTTCTTTTAGGGTTATTTTCAGTCTTGCCTTGCAGCTCCCACCTTTTCAGCATAAAAGGCATCATGTCTCATCATCCTGCTATTTCAGAGATGGTGAATTTCATCTCTTCCCCT
This sequence comes from Bison bison bison, assembly GCF_000754665.1. Taxonomy (NCBI): domain Eukaryota; kingdom Metazoa; phylum Chordata; class Mammalia; order Artiodactyla; family Bovidae; genus Bison; species Bison bison. The sequence continues at coordinate 165,990 of NW_011475885.1, forward strand.
CCTTCCACAGTTGGTCTGGCTGCTGTGTAATTATACAGGCTTCAGTTGGGTCAGACTTCAAATGTGCCTGCCTACTCATAACTGACCATTCTGGATCTTTGTGAGCAGATGGCCTCCTCTCCATGGGCATTCCTGGTAGAGAGTTGCTTCCCTTCCAGTCCACGGGAGAGAGGATCATCTTGTTTGTAGGCAAGAAGTCCCAGGGGCTGAGTCTAGCCCCTGCTCTCCTCCCACACACACACACACCGTCCTCAGAGCTTGGAAGCCCCATGGTGTCTGTGTTTTATGTGTGTCCTGCTGCAGGTGGCCCGTAAGCTGGTCATCATTGAGAGTGACCTGGAGCGTGCAGAGGAGCGGGCTGAGCTTTCAGAAGGGTAAGCGGGCCCGGCGCCAGGAGGCCCTGTGCGGGGTGCTGCGGAGCAGTGACTAAACAGCATGACCTTCTGGCAGCTGCACATTTACCTGTTTCAGCTCCGGGCTCCTCATGTGCTCATTCGACATGGATGAGCCACGAGTCTGGAACATGGAGGACTTGTGTGGGGTGTCTGTGTATGAATGCGTGTATCACTGCATGCCTTACCTGCACACTGATTTTTAGAATGGCCTTGTGCATTTCCTGTGTCCACTAACAGCCAAGTTCGACAGCTGGAAGAACAATTAAGAATAATGGATCAGACCTTGAAAGCATTAATGGCTGCAGAGGATAAGGTACTGATGGCTCATGTATGGGTTTTAGGTTTAACTGCAACCCAGGCGTCTTTCAGCTTCCAATGCCTACTGGTCCGTTTTTATAACGACTGCACCTTCACTACACCCTCTGCTATCTTATATCTTGCTTTAAGTGCTTTCTTTGGGTCCTTTATACTCTTTTGTTTTTCCTTCATAAATGCTCTTTGGTGCAGCCAAAAAAGAAGCCAAATCATCACACTTTGAAGTTGTTGGATTTTGTCTCCCCACCTCTCTGCATTGGAAGGAAGGTCCAGGGCAGTGTCCATAGTGAAATTGGACATCTCAGCCCCTGATGGTTTGGCTTCTTTAAGGCAGCCCTTTGTTCTCTAGGACTCGGTTTTCATTTTTTTCCCATCCCTCTCCTTTTTCTCTCCTCCTTCCTCTGGCCTCTCTCCCACCCTTTCTACCTCTGATCGAAAACATTAGCAAATGTGCCGAGCTTGAAGAAGAGTTGAAAACTGTGACGAACAACTTGAAATCACTGGAGGCTCAGGCTGAGAAGGTAGGCCAGGAGCACCATGTCGGGGAGAGGCATCATTTAAGAGCTACTCAAGAGACACCCGCTTTTTCCCTTCTAAGGCCCTGCCAGTCAGAGGAATAGTCCATTAGAGACTTTAGCCAGAGGCCTCATTTTGAGGCGATTTCCTGATGGTTATTGATACCAGATTCTTTCTTTTTTTTTTTTTCATTCAATGGAAAATCCATTTTGTGTTGAGTATGTGAGTCATCCATAACAATTAATTTAAACGAAGTGCCAAATGGATAAGTGATCTTGTTCTTATCCCATGTAAAACAATAGGCAGGAAAGCAGAGACCGCATTGTGGCATGCCATCTGATCCCAGAGGCTCCATTACCTCCTGAGAGATGCTCAACATCTGTTGGCTGGGCTGGCACTTTCTTTGTATTAGAAGACACAAGTATAGGGTGAGCTGTGGCCTGACATCTGGAACGTTCTTTCTGATTACAGTACTCGCAGAAGGAAGACAAATACGAGGAAGAGATCAAGGTCCTTTCTGACAAGCTGAAGGAGGTAATATTAGGGGTGTTTTGAACAAAGCCAACTGGATTGAGTTTGTCTCTATGGAGCCGAGACACTTTTCATTTTAATGTTACAATGATCCAGGAATATTCCGGGGTGGGCTTGGAGAGCCAGCAGTGGTAGCCAGCCACCTCTCACCGTGGTGATTCACTGGTGGGTGGTTTCAGACCACTTTGTGGGTGCCAGGCTTGACTTTCATTTTCTGGTTTCCCTATCTTTATAGCTACCAGCCACCTAAAACTTCCCAATTTTGATTGAAATAAATTGAATTATTGCAGGCTGAGACTCGAGCTGAGTTTGCGGAGAGGTCAGTAACTAAATTGGAGAAAAGCATTGATGACTTGGAAGGTAAGATCTTAAGTCTTGTTTCTAACTTAGTCCTTATGGCTGAATACTGACGTGGCAAAGTGACTTTCCAGTCATGGCATCCTCCTTGACACACTCCTTTGCTCTTGCACATTTTTCCGGTCTGCTCTGTGGAGTTCTATGGCTCTTAAGCTCTCTGATCACCAGATGACCTCTAGCCACCAGACGGGGCCCGTCTTCTTTTTGTAACAGCAGATGCCAAGTGGCTCTACTGCACACTCTTAGAAGTGTGGCTGGTTTATTTTTCACTGTGAGTGAGGCGGTTGTAGGTGAGAATGACTGGTGTGTTTTCTGTCTTTAGTGATACCTTATTATTGTCAGAATGGTAAGGATTTGGTTTTTAGGCACAACTTAATCTTTCCCCAGGTATGAATTCAATGTAAGGGCTTGGGTTTATTTTTCTAAGTTACTAATCATCTTGGCATATGCTCTGTGCCCTGAAAGGAGGGTGGAGGGTAACAGGGCATTATTGCACTTGGACATTATACGTAAGCATTTCTTCGCTAAGATATTGAGGTTTTATTTTGGTAACACCCTCTCTGTCTCTCAGAAATTCCAAATGTTGAGCTCCAAGGCTGTGAAAAAAGAAAGGAAAAAATATGTAAAATATATGTACCAAAGGTGGAGGGGGCTAGAGAAGGAATTGGGGGTTGGTTCAGATGATACCCAAGCTGGTGGAAAAGAGAAGGTGACACATGGTGCAAAACAGTCTCCAAAGCGCAGCAAGGTATGACACCTTCATTGTTAGAAAAACTGAAGTGCAAACTTGGCACAGTGACACTGTAAGAAGCGTGGCTCTCCTCCGTTTTCAAGCCTCCTGGACCACTGAAGGAAGCTTGAGTGGGAAGGCCACAGGGAGTAGTCTGGATAGCACCGAGAAATCCATTTCCCAGTGGTCTAGCTCGGTCAGGAAGTCAGTGGTTTGAAGGTGGAGCCAGATAAGGATTACAGACTGTAGTCACAAATTGTTCCTCCAAAACAATGCCCGTGGCTATTTTTTCCACTGTTTATAGTCGCAGGTGGCTGACTACTCCAGTGCAGTTAAATTATAGCTCTATAAAAGCAAAGCTGTCCTATTGCTCCTCCCCAAGCGGGAGATAGCCTTCTGTGGTTTTGTTTAGGGTTTTAACATGGTTTACTGGTATACCTACCATATTTGTTACGATTTTCATATTGAGTTTCTTGTTTTATTTTCTAATGGGTTTTGTTTTTTCTGTTTTTGTTTCAATTTTATTAAAAAAAAAACAAAAACAAAACGCACGTCTCCTGCATTGGCCACCTGCTGCGGCATCACTTCCTTCATGCATTGCCCTTTTCTTGCTGCTGTGTCGGGATGGTGTCCCTGCCACCCTCATTCACCTTCCATCTCTTGATCACTCTCCATGTCCTTGCACCTCTGCCTTCCACTTCCTGGTCATAGACGAGCTGTACGCTCAGAAACTGAAGTACAAAGCCATCAGCGAGGAGCTGGACCACGCTCTCAACGACATGACTTCCATGTAAATGTTCATCCACCCTGCCTGCTCACATCCGTGCCCTCATGCTAATATGATCAGTTCGCCACCACTCCCTCTTGTATCTCCAGAATCTCTGCCTTTACACCTTTCTGCTCACTCTCTTTGCACAATCTAGGAGAGTCATTGTTTGGGTTTTTTTCACATTCTACTAGTATACAGGCCAAGTAGATTGTCTATACAAACCGTCTTCCTTTCAGAATCCATTCATTCCACATTGTCTCAGCTAGATCGTTCCCACCATGCAGTGAACTGGCATAGAAGTGACTTGGGCACTGTACTTGTAGGAACGTACACTAGGCTCAAGTAAAATCAGTAGGCCGTGCAGTTGTGCAAGAATTGCCCAAGAAATAGCAAAAGCCAGTTTCCTGTGATTCAGTTAAATATAATGTGAACATTTTTTATTAAAAAAAAAATACAAATTTAAGGAACTCTACATCCTCAGATGACTGAGGCTCTGAGAGGAGGGAAATTGATCCAGAACAGCATAAAGGATGTTGCTGTAAAACATCACATCTTTCTTTTAAGAATTTTAGACAAAAATGAACCTTTTGCTGAGTAGCCAAGCCTTTAATTTTCTGTTTATATAAAAAGAATTAACATATAAGCACCACAACCTGTGTCAAAGAAATGGGACATAAAGCATAGATTGTGTGCTCTTAAGCACATCATGTGTTCTTTAGGAGGGGTTTAAGTTTCTGTTTATATAAAAAGTAATATGCAAACAGCACAACCTGTGTCAAAGAAATGGGACATAAAGCACAGATTGTGTGATATGAGTTTGAGGGTTAATGGCCCAGCTTTTACTACTTCTGGGCAGTAAGGGTGGAGTAAATAGTCTTAATCTCACGAGAACCTGGAGCATACACAACTAACTTTCGTATTACTAACCAAGCCTGAACATTGAACCGGTTCTGCCCCACTAAATTCTAACTTGGAGTGTTTCACAGAGGCTTCCTTTTAATCTCACAAGATGGCACTGAATTCCACATAGGCTGGAAATTTCACTTTCCAGGCCCACCTGTCATTCCTTTACCCATGCAGAAAAATGGTAGTCTGAAGAGTGTTGGCATGTGCCTGCTGCCTTACACATTATAGAATCATCATGCTACCCCCGGAGACATGACTGTTACCATGGAAACTGGAGAAACTTGCATCCTCTCTCCACTCATTTATAAATGAGGGGGTAGATCAGATCATCTGTCTCTGATTGCTAAAATGTGGTGATTCTATGAGGAAAACTTGCAGCATCACGTTTGGTTATGTACTCTGAAAGGTGGGCTTAGCTTAAAATCTGAGTTCTGTTCACTGGTCTTCTTACAATGATCCCTCCTGGAGAAGAGGCTTGTGCTGGCCTCGGGCCCAGGCCCTGGTGGGCAAGGATTTACATCCTCCCACAGCTGTGACTGGCAGCAGGTTTTGCATGTCTGCTTCTCACCTGTTTCGAGTGCTGCTCTCATCTGTTCACTTAGCTTCCCTGTTTTTTCTGTTGTACCACTTTTTTTTTTCTGTTTCTCCCACCTTTTCTCTTCATGCAGATAAGTTTCTTTGCTTCACTTCTCCCAAGACCCCTTCATCGAGCTGGATGTCCCACCTCTCTGAGCTCTGCAGTTTGTCTGTTCTCCAGCTGACCCTGATTCTTTCTTTTCACATCCTGCCTTAGGGCCAGGTACACACTGTGCTTCCTGTTGTACAGAAGCTCTTCACTTCAGTGTAAAATAAACACTATGTAAGCTGTTTCTGTTTGCTATTCTTTTTACTTCTTATTTATTGATATTTTAGTTTAAACGCTGAATAAAACCACAAATCTGCTTCACACACAGGAGGGTTAATTTTTGGCTGCTGCTTTGCTTTTTTTTTTTTTCCAATTCTGAACATCATTCATTAAAATCAACAGTCTCTAAAGCGGTAGTTCCTTGTGGAACTTTTTCAAAATACACATGCCTGGGCCCATCTCTGGGTTTTGGTTTGCAAAGGTTAGAGTTAGGTCCAGGGATGTTTTTTAGGGATTGGGATGGTACTGGTGTATGAAATGGGTTGAGAACTTCCACACAGAGGATGTTGCTTGTTTAAGCCAGAAGGTCTGCCTTGAGCAGGGCCTTTGTGTGCAGATGTTGAGTTTGGGGTGTGGTGAGCCTGCTGTGTTGGAGAAGGAAATGGCAACCCACTCTAGTACTCTTGCCTGGAAAATCCCATGGATGGAGAAGCCTGGTAGGCTACAGTCCATAGGGTTGCAAAGAGTTGGACATGACTGAGCGACTTCACTTTCACTTTTCACTTTCATGCATTGGAGAAGGAAATGGCAACCCACTCCAGTGTTATTGCCTGGAGAATCCCAGGGACGGGGGAGCCTGGTGGGCTGCCGTCTATGGGGTTGCACAGAGTTGGACACTACTGAAGTGACTTAGCAGCAGCAGAGCCTGCTGTGTTGGTATTTAGATGGTCCTGCTTGAGAGTGGGTAGCTAACTAAGGAAAGGCTGCCAACCCACACTGCTAGAATATCCGGAAAGATGAAAAGGATATGGATACAAAAACAGTGTAAGTTGAGATCATTGTTGATCATCCTTTTACAGCACAAAGAAAAGTATATTCATTCCTCAGCCACCTTCATTTTGATCATGAAATGACACTCTTAGGTTTTAGGAATATATGAGTATGTTCAAGTCAAGATTTATTTTTTTGCTCTTAAGCACATCATATATTCTTAGGAGGGGTTATACTTATATAATCTTTGTGATAACTTTTTTTTATTTGTGAATATTTTTAAAGCATAGCTATTAAAGTTGGTTCTTTTTTTTTTACCCCCTAAAAATAGTAGAAATTGTTCAGTTATGGTTTTTCAGTTATATTTATAAATTAAAGAACAGCATTTAAGTGATTTTTTTTTAAACATATCACAAAATTAGAACTTTAAAATGATGTGGAGTTTTCTCTCTTAATACCCAACACTTCTCATCCTCAACAATCTGACTATATTTCTCCTGTGTTTTAAATGTGGGTGATTGTTATCTATGTATAGTTTTTCTGAGCCTAAGTACTTATATATCCCTATGTTCAAATAAATTTGAGCAAACTGAAAATGTCAGTCACTCTACAAAGACTTCAGAACAGAGTAAAAGTACTCTTTTTAAGAGGGCTGTGAATTTAGTAGTGGTATAATAGACTTTTAAAAATTTATAATCTAGACAGTCTCTCTCCCTTGAGAGTGTCAGGACTTCTGTAATTTCTTTTCTTTTCCTAAGGCTTCTTGGGCCTGCTTTTGACTGATTCCTGCTTTGTTCTTTTAAAATTCAGAGTAATAAAAGTGGTCCCTTCTCTGAGTAACCCTGCTTTCTGCCACAGAAAGAAATGACAAGTCTGAAAGTTGTGCTGAACAGATGTTTAGTTAGTTCTGGAGGCACATCAATTTTTTGGGAACCATTCCATAGGCTCTTACACTTTCTCTAGGTATATTCTACAGGGGGAAATGGGAAACCGATGGACTGCAAAGGCAAATCTGGAGTAGCCCAAGGACTTCCCTGGCAGTCCAGTGATTAAGACTCTGCCTTCCAGTGTGGGGAGCCCAGGTTCAGTCCCTGGTCGGGAAACTAATATCACACATGCCACAGGGTTTAGCCAAATTAAAAAAAAAATAAAATCTGAAACAGCCCAAGAAGGTATGGGCACACAAGAGGATGACTAGCTAGTTGATTTTATCAAGAAATTGTCGGGGCCCAGGCTTCTAGCTCAGTGGATCATGCCAACTTAGAGGCAGCTGCTGCAATAGCCTTGGTTGGACCAAACCACAAAAGCATTGCTTGGCAGTTGACATCCCAGATATTGGGGAGGTAGAACAGGAAGGAAAAATATTTTCAAACTCCCAGGCCCCCCAAGCATACCAGTTCTATGGTAGCCAGAGTAGAGCAGGTCCAAATGAGGCCGTAAGGATACTGTCATTTAAACTGCATTCACATCAACCCTCTGGGTTCTCTAGGGTTTCTGCAGAGTTCTTTCATCCCAGCTTGACTGTAAATTGGTTCAGAAGCTAAGACATCTACATGCCCATGATGATGTCTCCCACGTCAGAGTGTGAATGTGCTAGTGGGGTTTAAATTTTGCAGCCCCCAAACATGCAGGACATCATGAAAGGGAGGGAGGGTGTGGTAAGGAGATGAACTGGAAATGTTCTTTGTTTTCAGTGAGCTGGCCATCTTGTAGGAAGATAGATGAGTGAAGCAGGTCTGACCTAACCGATGGTGTACATTTAGAGTCCGTGAGGAATAGAGACAGTAATTCTGATTGGGAGCTACCTGGAGAAGATGACATTTGACTGGGGTTTTGCATATTCAGAACATTTGGATCAGCAAAGAAGACAAGGCAGAGATATTCCAAGCTAAAAAACACAATGAATATAAGGTATTCCTCATCTCCTACCATATGTGAAAGTGAAAGTGTTAGCCGGCTAGTTGTGTCTGACTCTTTGTGACCATGGACTGTAGCCTTCCCGGCTCCTCTGTCCATGGAATTCTCCAGGCATGAACACTGCAGTGGGTTGCCATTTCCTACTCCAGGGGATCTTCCTTACCCAGGGATCAAACCCAGTTGTGCATTGCAGGCAGATTCTTCATACATGAGAGAACATTAAAATGAGGACTGATTGATTTCCCAACAAACCTGGGAACTAGAAACTGAACATTTTTATTCTCCCCAGGTGTAGGATTGTCAGCCTTCAGGATTGTTAAGTTAGAGTTTGTGGTTTAGGTTGTCCCTGGCATGCAAGACAGTTCTGTAACCTCCAGCTTTCCGTGATAAGGGCCAGGTTCTTGTCCTTGTTTGGGCATCCCCTGGTATCCCCATCAGATAAAAGGCTGACTAGCAGCTGCCTTCCTTGCCAAATGAGAAGATTACATGCCCTTGGGCAGAATGTACTTCACACCAGTCTCCATGTGGACGTTTGGGATTTTATACATGTCCATTTAGCACCAAAGAATGCCATCCTTCTAGGAAGTCAACAGTTAAATCAGTTTTGAGTGGGGTAAGTGCTTATTCTTTTGCTGTTTGTGTAGAGTAACACACCCTACGTCTAAGCTGGATGAGAGTTTATACTGTGTAACACAGTGAGTGGGGCAGAGACGTGGAGCTTATTAGTTCTGCATTTCCAAAACTGTTAATACAGTGGGAGTGGCCCTTCTCGGGGCCATCTGAAAGGAAAGCCAGCCCTAGCAGTGGAGATGAAAGGGTTCTAGGGAGGGATGAGCAGAAACAGTAGGTCAAGGTTTTGCAGGCAAGTCTCTCAGTCACTGAGTCCTGCAAGGAATGGATGGCCTACTAGGCTCACCTCCAGCCCTGCCCCAGTTCCTAAGGCTGTTGCCAGAAGCTTCATTGGGCTCAGTTCACATGGTGGTTTTAGTGAGATGCATGAGGAACATGCCCCCTCTCTCCTCCTCGGATCCTGCCAAGGAGGAGGATCCTTTTCCCCCCTCTTGTTTCCCTTTCCTCCTGCCAAGAGAGGAGTCCTGGCTCTTCCTTTGTCAGCCAGGCCTTCCCTGAGCACAGGACAGCTTCTCATGGGGTGAGGGGAACCTGCTCAGCAAGTGACCAGTACCTGAGGTATCTCTGTGTTCTGTTTACTCCTTCTCACCAACTCCAGCTAACCTCTCTTCCTTCTGCCTCTTCTCTTCTGCTAACCTGCTTGCTGACCTGTACAGATCAACTCTACCAGCAACTTGAGCAAAACCGCCGCCTAACTAACCAACTAAAGCTGGCCCTGAATGAGGATTAAACTTAAGTGGGGAAGAACCTGGGCTGAATTCTAGGAATGCAGCCCGTGTCAGGAAATATAAGACTGTCATACCTTCAGATAGTAGGGTTGGAAATGATTGCTTTCTGCAGAATTCTGCAGAATTGAACATGAATCAGTTGAAAGGTTGGCCTTGCCTGCAATTTTCCTCTTATATCTGGAATAATTAAGTTCTCTTTAATCCCCAAACTGCTTTTATGGTAAAATTACATCTGTGTATATGGATCAATGTTTATAATCAGTTCAGCACTCGTCTTTGCAATAGCAGGTCCTCTTGTTTGGACTGATGCATAATGAGAACCAAAAACATGTTTTCTATTTCCTACAGAGAACTGAGTCTTGCTTAAAATTAGAAAGTCAAAGCAGAGGGATGTGTATCAGCATATATATATATATGTATATATATATAATATATAGGATATGATATATATAATATATATTCCTATTACATATTCATATTTCTCACTTCTAAGTATCTGGTATAGTGTTTGAAATATGATTAAATGTACCTATGCTTGGGCAAAATAGCTTTTGAAAACAGGAGTTCATGTCAGAAGTCCCCGATTGTCTGAAAGGTATGCTTTTATTTAGTCTTAACAGTGTTGTTGGAATCTGGTGAGAATGTCATGCTAATAATAAATAGAACACTGTGAGAATAATAAGAGAATGTCCTACTGGAGTGTGCATGAAACATGTTGGTTATTTTTTTTTTAAACGAGCAACAGAAATAAATCCTTGAAACGTTGTCAGAAGGCCTAGTTATGTCATCTTTGTTTTCTCTGAGATTGTGTTACAACACAACTCTCGGACCTTAGCTGCCTGTAACTCAGAAATGTCTGCTGCTGTTATAACTTGAGTGCTGCGCGCACCTCTCCCGGTTCCCACAGCGCATGAGCAGTGAACATCCACCAGCCCCACCTGCATTTTGTTCCCCGGGGATTACTGGTGGAGATTCACCTGGCTGCTCTGTGAGAGCCTGCTGTGCCTGCAGTTTCTTCAGGTCCAGGACAGCGTCCCCTTTGTAGGTCCCTGTCTGGAAATGAGTCATGTCGTATGAGCATGCCTGGTCCTAATCATCTCATCCTGTGTTTGTGATTGATGTTTGCCTGCCTAAGTGTACAAAGCACCGCTGTGTCCAAAGCTCAGCTATTCATGACTTAATTTTCTAATCCCACCACAGAGAAAGTGGCTCATGCCAAAGAAGAAAACCTTAGTATGCACCAGATGCTGGATCAGACTTTACTGGAGTTAAACAACATGTGAAAACCTCCTTAGCTGCGACCACATTCTTTCATGTTGTTTTATCTTTTTGTTTTGTTTTGTTTTTAAACACCATGCTTACCATGAAACCCCTTAATGCATTTTTTATTTACTTTCACCACTGTCACAAAAACATCCACAGGATACCAGCTAGATCGGGGGTGGGGAAGACACACACACAGGCAAGCCCGTGTTCAAGGTGACAATGATTTAAATGTGCCATTTCCCAAGTTGACATTGCCACACCGTAGAGAGTTTAGCGACACAGTATGCTTAGTCAGTCCAGGAATCCTTGAGGAAGCAGAAAGATTTCCACTCAAACTGCCAATGACCAGGAAGGGTAATGTTGGAAACAATCGGGTGTGGATTGGTGCTACTTTAAACAAAAGGTCCCACTATGGTCTCTCCTTAAATATTGTATGATTTAGAAGTCTGTCCAACACTAATTTATTTTGTCGTGAGTTTTACAATGAGGTGAGACTGTGGATCCTGTCTGTCAGAATTCACTAAAGCTGAAGCTTTGTAAGCCACTGTGCTCTTCTAATTGGCGTATTTGCAGCTCGTTACAACTTGTGGGATAGCATGCGATGTGGATTTCCAGCATGTTCAAGTGAAAGATGTGGGCACCACATACAATGGTGAAGAAAACACATTGTCTTAAGAGTTACAACTGTATGGAAGCCTTGTACAATGATATGGAATAAATGCACATTGTAGGACGTTTTCTAAACAGGGTGGTCCTGTCGTTTGTCCGTTTTTACTTTGTGAACTTCAGATCGCGTGACTGACCTACCTTCCCTCACACATGTTTCTTAAAGCTTATTAATATCTCAGTGTCTGGCAGGGAGTGGGTTTCTTGTGTGATCCTCCCAGAAGCACTCAAAGCAGGATCCCTTTAGTCTGTTAAAGTTGCAGGAGGAGGTAATGGCAGCCTGGGAAATTCCACTGACAGAGGAGCCTGGCAGGCTACAGTCCATGGGCTCACAGAGAGTCAGACACAACTGAACGACTAAGGTAAAACAAGTAGCAGGGGACCCTTCCCAAGTCCCAGCCTTCCTCCAGGTTATGGGTTATATCTGCACATACATACATGTAGGCCTTTTGCTGTGGTTCTACCAGTTTGGGGAGTTTTCCTCAACTCTTAACTAAGTCTTTAGCAGTGGCGATCATACACATCAAAAAATTGCGAGTTAATGCACCAAATGTTTTGTCCCCCAGCAGTGTGATTCTATTTAAAAGTAGAAGTGATTCTATTTAAAAAAACTTCCCTGGTGGTTCAGTGGCTAAGACTCTGTGCTTCCAATGCAGGGGCCCTGGGTTTGATCCCTGGTTGGAGAACTAAGATCTCACATGCCATAACTAAGACTTGGCACAGCCAAATAAATGAATATTAACTTTTTTTTTTTTAAAGTAGAAGTAAAGGATCTTGGTGATTTTCTGCTTTCTAACTCGTGCTTGAGTTCTGAATGCCAGTACTTCCTTTTATTGGACTTGGAAACTGAAAACATCACTGGCCAGTCTTGAAGACGTTAAGCAAAGAAAAACAGATTACACTGTTAATTGGCTAAACTTGTACTACAGGGGAAAAGGAGGACATTCTCATATAAAGCAAACACAGTAAAACGGAAACATTCATTTGGATGCACAGATGTTTTCATTGAAAAGGATCCACTATCTCTAGCTGTTCTTCCACACTCTTCTCAGGTATTCTCTGCAGAGACCCAGAGAGAAGCCTGGCATCTGAGTTACAGTTCCCACCTCTAAAAAGTTGTCCTTTTAGTGGATAAAAAAGATGTGGTGTGTATATACAATGGAAAATTACTCAGCCATTAAAAAGAACGAAACAAGGCCATTTGCAGCAACATGGACGGACCTAGAGAGTGTCAAACAGAGTGAAGTCAGTCAGAGAAGGAGAAATATCATATGACATCCCTTATATGTGGAATCTAAAAAGAAATGATGCAAATGAACTTACTTATAAAACAGACTCTCAGAAAACTGAACTCGTGATTGCCAGGGAAAGGGATAGATAGGACTTTGGGAAGGTCATGTACACACTGTTATATTTAAAATGATAACCAACAAAAACTATTGTATAGCACATGGAACTCTGCTCAAATGTTATGTGCCAGCCTGGATGGGGGTGGGG
>NW_011475885.1:178927-190571 GCF_000754665.1 Bison bison bison
CAATACAAAATGTTTTTGGTATTTAAATAAAAAGCTGTCCTTTTGCTCAAAGCAAATATGAACTGTCTGTGTCTCAGCCTTCTCGCATCTTCACCAGCCCTGGGCACTCCCCTGCCCACTCCCAGGTAGACAGAGATACCCCTGCCTCCACTCAAAAGCTTTCCTATGCCAGCGTGTTTTCACCTGGGGAGCCAGATCTGACTTCACGTTTCCTAGCTGCCTAGCCTGTCAGGTCCCTAAATCAGATTCTTCATCTATGGAATGGGTACCTAGCACACAGGTTACTAGCATGGGACTGGAATGTGTGAGCCGGGTAACGAGTATGCCTCACAGTACCTCAAGCGGACTCAATGACCACTCCTGCTGCTGCCCCTTGTGCCCAGAGACCACCACAGGGGACTGGTGGATGCTGGTACAACACTAACTGCCCGATGGCGATGAGGACTCTCTTAGATACCCTGGGCAACAACCCGTCGTGAGCGCCTTAGAGCTGTTCTTTCAGCTTCACCTCAGCCCCATTTCACTTACACAACAGGCTCAGGGAAGCTGAGCGAACCTGCTCTCTGGTCCAGAGCTCGCAAGTAGTGTGGTCAGATGTCAAATTCAGGCCTGTGCAACTCCAAAGCCCTGTTTGGGCTCTTCTTCCACGTGTTTCAGACATTTTGCAGCAGAAGAAAAGCAGCTCCTGGACATAGATAGAACCAGATGAGGCAGGTACGGTTGTGGGAGGATGAGGCCAGAGGCTGAGTCAGCCTGCAGCTGCCCTGACCCCCATGGGTGGTTTAGGGCCCAACTTCCTCCCGGGTTCCAGGGACCAGATGAAATCAGTGGATTACTGTGGCCTCATGCTAGTTCATAGAATTGTTATTAACTGATGATTCTGATACATAGAAAAGGAAGAACGCCCTGTCCCCACGGGGCATATGTCTTACACCCAGCGTGATCGTCTCTGAACGTGCTGCTCAGTGAGGTCAGGGGAGAGCAGTGACAGGTCTTCAGAGTGCCAACACCAAGGCCGGACGCTGATACAGTCACCATTTAGAAAACCATGTAGTGCAGACAAAGAATTGAAGGTTTGTACTCTGAATTCCATTGTCAAGACTTAGCAGGCCCAGATTTCAGAATGCACTGCCAGACATGTTGCCTTGTTCGGGGTAAAACAATGTGGAACTCCACAGAGAAAGGTTACAAGGTAAGCATATAAGCATCTTCCAAAAATACTTAATTTTGTGATGGGAATTCTATGATGTCTTATTAAGGAAAAAAGAAAAGCACTTTGTGGGTACATTCTGAACCTTTTGAGGTTGGCTGGCATTGAAGAGAACAGTACTTACTGCTCTTAGAGATATCATTAGCAGAAACAAAATCTAACTTTTGTGTATGTTGTTATGTATCCTCCAGAGTTTAAAACCTTGGGCCTGATTATTTTTTTTCTCCAAGAAAAATTATTTTTCACTTCAAAAAAGTGCTTGAATCTATCTTAACCATTTTTTTACCTTTTCAACACTATTCATAAATGTGATTAAAAAAGAAAATGCCCTCAGATGTACATACCAAGAAAATCCTCTGAATTCTCCAATCAAAACAAAATGCTGAGGTGTTCAGGGAGCCATCATTTCGAAAATTGGAGACAGATTTGGAAAGAAATTGCTAGGAATGGCAGGCGATGCAAGAAGTATTCCTTCCATTGTATACACGTTTTGATTGAGGGTTTTTAGGCCTACATTCCTCTGACAGATGTCATAAATTTTGTGTCAAACGATGAATGAAGATATGTTGAGGGCTCACTAATGTGATTGCAACTTTTGCCAAATTCTTGAGGAATAGGCATCGACCTAAAAGATAAGACTGGTTCCTGCTGCCTGTGAGCTTGCTTTCTGTCTGTTACCAAGGCCATGGAGAACAAAGAGGGGAGTCAAGGCCTTATCAGGGCCTGCCAAGGCTAATGCCATAACTGAAATGCTGATGCGGAGCCGGAAAGAGGCTTATCGTCCTCAACGCTAGAGAGCTCGGTGGCTTGCTCAAGGTCACCATCTGCTTGTGTGCAACCCCAGTTCCCCTCCAGGCTAGGCAGCACAGGGTGGGGCTTGGAAACCAGAGAGACCTGCTTCAGGTCCTCCACCACTTCCTGAGCGACCCCTGGTTAATCTTAACCATTTGTGCAGCAATTTCTCCAACCTTAAAGATGGTTTGCCTGTGCACTTCTTCACAAGACCAAGAACTAAATGAGGTGATGTGTGTGGACGCCTCACCCCCGCCCTGCCTCTGCTTCCAGTTCTGGCCCTTGACCCAAGCCTTTTCTTCCCCTTGCGTTTGGTCCTTGGGGAAACTGAAATAACTTTTTCCTTTTGAAATGAAAATCCTGAGCACCAATCTCCAGTAGACTGTTCATGACTTTGCAGTGGTACTTCCACATAAAAGGCATTCACAGTATGGTTGTTGATTGACCCAGACACAAATGCTCAGGTAACAATTTCAGCATAATCACCTGTGCATAGAAGGTGAAGAATGTTTCAGAGTAGCAAGAGCCATATCTCATTTTTAAGTAAAATACTGGCTCTTGAAAATTTCTGTTACTCCATTTCTTGAACTGCATTTGGATGTGTTGCTGAGTGAAAGGGAACAGAACATCAGATCCTGATGGTTGACCTTGCAGCAAATATAAGTGAAGACAGATCAGCCCTCGTTCGTTCTTAAGAGACTGCAGTAGATCCCCATCTCCAGAGGAAACCTAGTGACGAGAAAGGTGAAAAGCCCTTCTGTATGTGGCCCAGGAACACACAGAACACTGTTCTGCTCCCAAGGGGCCAACTGGACATGGCTGGGCCAGAAGCACAAAGGAGTGGGCTCCCCTGGATGGATGCTGCATAGGGATGGAGGTAAGAGGGGAGTACAGTTGATGATAGTGAGTCCTAACCTCCTATCAACTCAGGGTTTGAAATGCTGCCTTTCCAGTGGAACTCATTGCTTGAACTCATAAATGGAAAATTTAATTCTCCAGTAGATGCAGTGGGATCCTATAGCCCTGTGGCCTTCTGATGAACCAGGTTTTGATGTGCTGGCCACCTCCTGCTTTAGGACCTCCACCCACCCACCCTGTCCCAAGCCCACTTCCTCTGAAAAGTACATTTCACAGTAAAACAGTTTGCCAGTTAAGCCCTTGAGTCATGCTGTGGTTACAGACACCATTATCCAAAGTGAGCACCATTGCTATCCCAAAAGGGTTTGGCACTGTTGCTGAAAGTCCAGCAATCAGCATATTAGAAGTGTGACCAAGCACCCAGGCAATAGGGTTTTTCATTTTCGTTTTTAAAGTAAGTGCTAGCTTCATGGAGATGGCTGGCTTATCTGTATCTTAGGACCCAGCTGGAAAGTGATTCATCAGTGGCTTACTTGAGCTTAATGACCACCATTTCCATCATGTGTCTTCCTGCTCTGTTCTCACAAAGTACTCTCTTTTTCCAGGATACTCCAGGACTGTCTGCCTTAGCACCTTCCCAAGAAATTAAAAAGAATGTGGTGGGTAATTTGCCTAGAAATAGAGATGTAATCAATGTAAAGAAAATGTGACTCAGTGAAGTGTATCTGGTCTCAAATCCTGGCAGAACTGTTCACATCTCTTCCATCCCTGATCCTCTGCTTGAAAACTCCTATCTGGACCTTCTCCTGTTTCTGGTTTGTCTTCTCTCTTTCCCCTCCAGCTGTAGTTTTTCATTATAATCTCTTATTCTGCTCACTCTCAAACATAGAAAGTGAAGTGAAGTAGCTCAGTCGTGTCCGACTCTTTGTGACCCCGTGGATTGTAGACTACTAGGCTCTTCCCTCCATGGGATTCTCCAGGCAAGAATACTGGAGTGGGTTGCCATTTCCTTCTCCAGGGGATCTTACCATCTCAGGGATCGAACCCGCATCTCCCGCATCTCCCACATTGCAGGCAGATGCTTTAACCTCTGAGCCACCAGGGACTCTGTATATCGTCTTCTAGTGACTAGAGAGTACATGGAGATTAAAATTGTAAGTAGGGATTTTCCTGGTAGTCCAGTGGTTAAGACTTTGCCTACCAGTGCAGGATGTGTGGGTTGGATCTCTAGTCAGGGAGCCAAGATCCCACATGCCTCGTGGCCAAAAAACCAAAACATAAAACAGAAGCAATGTTGTAACAAATTCATTAAAAACTTTTTTAAAATGGTCCAAATCAAAAAGAAACTTACCCAAAAATACATCAGTGATTTGGCTTACAGGACTAAGAATTTCCATTTCCACTTAAAAAGCACTCCTATTATTTTAGGGACTATATGTTGGAGGTTGGAGGAAAAAGTATAGAATTTTTGGCTGCAAAGAGTCTATAATCTACAGGAGGCAATGCAGACATGTTAAATAATAATAATAGGATATGATTGGCAAAATGAGAGTAAATTATACAGAAGTGCATGGAAAACGGGCATTGTTCCCCCTTCCTGGAAGATTTTTAAGCACCTAAAACCAATGGGAAAGGCTTTTCTGGGCATGCTGTATAATTTTCTTGAGTATTCCAGCCACAGTCATGCACAACTCACCCTTACCTCTCAAACCTTAGAAACTAGAGCTCTGTTAGTTTAGATCTGCTTTGATCTTACTATTTACTCTCACCACCAAGTTTTTGCTCATTATTGTAGGTTTATTTCGTCGAACTTAATTTACAACTTTTCCCCTCTTACCCTCCCCTCATTTCTTGTTTTATCCCATTGACTTTCCAAAAAAACAAAAAAATTGGGATCTTACTATACTTTTGCTTTTCTCTTAGAGCATCTCCTAATCTTCAGAGCAAAGAGTAGTGTATACCTAAATAAACATAGGCTCTTTGAGATTACAAAATCAGCTTTCTACTCCATGAGGGAGGTCTGCAGGGAGCCAGCCTTTGCTTCCCAGGAAAGCAGATGGATGAGCATCACCACGAACTCATTTAGTCCGTGGGAAGACTCCTCCGTGCTTTTCCTGAGGCCCTTAGAGAAGAGTCACCTGACCTGCTGGGGTTGCCAGACTTCAACTTTCTTAATGGGATAGGAGCCCTGGGGGTCTCTAGGTAATCTTTCTTCCAGCCTTCCATGAAAGACAGAAAGCAAGGTAATGTACATGGGCTTTCACTACTGTGTTTTTTTTTGTTTTGTTTTTTAATTTTTACTTTTTGGGCACAGCATGTGGGATCTTATTTCCTGACCAGGGATCACATCCTCATCCCATCCATTAGAAGCACAGTCTTAACCCTTAGGCCACCAGGGAAGTCCCTATATTGCTGTATCCATAGGAATTGCTTGGTGATGGCAGCTCCCTTTCACTTTACTAGTTTGGATTCCGACCCAAGAAAAATAAAATATTACTGATTAACATGGAATAATGAAATTTGGATGAAAAAGACTAACCAGGAGAATTAACTCCAGCTTGTATAACAGTAATAAATAGGTGTTACATATTTAAAGGAATATGTAAATTTCATGTAGCGATTTAGAAATTCAAATGAAAACCTATTTGCCGTATTTGGATATAGGACTGCAAGGTAAATAAGCCAAATGTACATCTAAAGTACAAGGCACCATATAACTGTAAACATTTCTCAGTTTATTTGTCACAAAAGATTGTAAAAATAGAAAGTCTATAAAGAAAAAGGTCACTAGAAGTCTCACCATCACTTTAAAAAATTATTTTCCATGTGTTTTGCCTGTGTGTATGCAGAGGACTTTCTATTTAAAACTTTGCATACCTTCCTATTTGCTAATCTAGTCTTCACGGTATCATTATATGAAATGGTTAATATGCCATAGTTTGTTATTCTCCTGTTTTTGAAACATTTGGATTCTTTCTGATTTTTTTTGTTCTTATAACTAGAACTGATAGGAAATTCTTTGTATATTTTCTGACTCATAGGAAATGAAAACATACACTTTGGGGGGAAAAAACTATTTATTTTAAGTGTAGGATTTCCTAAATATAGTGTTAAACTGTTTAACTATCAATATGCAGTGATTCCTGCTCCAGCCTGGACTGGACAATCCATTTAATTTCCAGCTTTTGGGTTCTTAAAAAACAAACAAACAAACAAACAAGACAGTTTCTCCAAGCTGGTTGAAATAGAGGGCTTTAAGAAATCCAGTTCCATGTTATCTCTGTTTCTCCCCCACCTCCTCCCACCAACATAAACACACAAACTTGAACTTTAACAGATGCTTTCATGGTGGCCACTCTTTCCTGTAACCCATGTTTAGACCTGAAGTTGATAAAAGTGAATAATGGGTGTTTGCCAACAAAGATGTCCGTCTAGTCAAAGTTATGGGTTTTCCAGTAGTCATGTATGGATGTGAGGGTTGGACTACAAAGAAAGCTGAGCGCCAAAGAATTGATGCTTTTGAACTGTAGTGTTGGAGAAGACTCTCAAGAGTCCCTTGGACTGTAAGGAGATCCAGCCAGTCCATTCTAAAGGAAATCAGTCCTGAATATTCATTGGAAGGACTGATGCTGAAGCTGAAACTCCAATACTTTGGCCACCTGATGCGAAGAACTGACTCACTGGAAAAGACCTTGATGTTAGGACAGAATGAAGGTGGGAGGAGAAGGGGATGACAGAGGATGAGATGGTTGGATGGCATTACCGACTCAATGGACATGAGTTTGAGTAAGCTCCGGGAGTTGGTAATAGACAGGGAAGCCTGGCATGCCGCAGTCCATGGGGTCACAAAGAGTCGGATACGACTGAGTAACTGAACTGAACTGTTGTGTGGTCTCCGAGGCACTGCTCAGGGTCACTCTGACCTCCGTTTTTGGTAAGAGCCTTAACTACTGGTAGTGAATGGTGATAGATGGATGAAGCAGCAATAGGAGAAACTTAAACTGCACTATGACGGATGCGGTCTAGGATAGAGGTCAAAATCCCAGGCTTTGCCCATTCTTGTTTAAGGACATTTTCCAAACAAGTTTGTTTTGCATTTTGTGTTGTGTCCCCATGTGGTGAACAGGTGGGAGGTTTTTACTGTAAGTTTTTTGCCCTGAGATTGACAGCCTGGAGAGTTTCCTGAAACATGGACTGAAATTGCCATTTCAGAACAAACCCGAATGAATGTATGCCTCAGAACCTATGCCTCAGAGTCTGTTCCAGGGATGTTGCTGGGCTCCGCCCCTTCACCTCCTCTCTCCTTCTTTGTGTGACAAAAATAAAAACATACAACTACAAAAACAAAAATCAAAAAGCCAGACTTTGAAGTAAGACCAGATTTTTGAAGTCACTCTGCCACTTACTGGTTGTATCACTTTGAGAAAGCTATTTAATGTCTCTGTCTGCATGATGGGGGTGATAATAATAGTACCTGCATCCAGGGCATGATTAAGATGCTACGTGTAAAGTTTTTAGTACAGTGTCTGACACAGCAAGCTTTCAGAGAGAGATAGCTTCATTTTTTTGTGTTGTTATTTAAACACACCTGAGTCTTGTGTATGCCATCAGCCATTACAGCCACCCTCCCTGGCTTCAAGGAAAAGGCTGCCTCTTGTCTCTTCCATACTCACCTGGGAGGCTGCCATATGGTGCTGCCCTTGCTCTTTCAAGCCTGCCTCTGGTGTTCATCAGGATGGTTCAGAGCCAGATAGCCCACTTGGATTTTCCCCCTGAAATCACAAGGAGATAAGGTTTCATTGCCCTGCAGAACTAAAATCCAGGGAATTCCCCAGCGGTCCAGTGGTTAACACTGCACTTTCACTACTAACGATGGCAGTTCAATCCCTGGTTGGGGAACTAAGATCCTGCAAACTGCACATTGTGGCCAAAAACCCCCTAAAATCCAAAACTGATGAACAATAAGAACAGCCCCTCTCCAGTGGGGGAGGCAGGGCTTAAGTAGACCCTGCAAGACGGAAAGGCCAACCATCACCAGCCCTGTGGGAGCCACCTCCCCCATGCCATCCAGAAGACAGCATGCAGGTCCTGTGTCTCCACCAGGGCACTATGGGGGCTTCTCAGTGACACTATGCAAACCCAGCTCACCCGGCTATTGATCCTCTTCCCACACACCAGAAGGTTATCTAGGGTAACTTTTTCTTCAGACAATAACAAAATCCTCTCCCTCCTCTGGGAAGTCCTTAGCATCTGAGGTCCTGCTTCATGGTTTCCTCTGTTGAGATATGGCTCCTGCCTCTGTATCTCTAGCCTGGAAACAAGGGGTCGGGAGGAGGAAGCAGGCTCTTCTCAGTCAGAGCTCGTCCTGGAGGTACAGAGGCAGGAGCTGTGGCTTTTATCACAGAGTGTGGGGCAGGGTGCAGGGACCCAGCCAGCACCAGGAGCAAAAGCCAAGCACCTGCTCTGTGTGTCTGGGTCTGGTTGGCTAGGGTATCTGACACCGGG
Source organism: Bison bison bison (assembly GCF_000754665.1). Classification (NCBI taxonomy): domain Eukaryota; kingdom Metazoa; phylum Chordata; class Mammalia; order Artiodactyla; family Bovidae; genus Bison; species Bison bison. The sequence continues at coordinate 187,293 of NW_011475885.1, forward strand.
GGACATCTTTCCTTTCACACTCTATTGTCCCCTGGCTTCAATTACATTCTTGACTCAGAGCCCAAGAATGGGGAAAACAGGCACTCCAGAAATTTTTGGAGCAGTAGCTCATTCTAAAGTTTGCAGCCTCCCCGCCTCCCTAACCACACCTTGCACTGCTGGTCTCCCAGGTAGAAGCTGTCACCACCACTTCCACATAGCTGGGCCAGGTCCCCTCAACCTCAGAACTGGCATTAAGGTGGGTCTTACAGGGTTGTGTACTGAGTGTGTCAGCAAAAGCAGGGGATCCAAAAGAATTAGAAAACATGATAGAATTTAGGTTTTAATATTTCCCCAAAAAAGCATTGATGAAATCACCATTGAAAAAAAATCTAAATATGCTTATTTCCACTTGTATTTTTTATTTTTACTTGAAGTATAGTTGATTTACAATGCTGTGATAGTTTCAGGTGTACAGCAAAGTGATTCAGTTAGACATACGTTTTTTGTTTCAAATTCTTTTCCTTTATAGGTTATTATACTGAGTACACTGAGACATCCTGGAATGTGAAGTCAAGTGGGCCTTAGAAAGCATCACTATGAACAAAGCTAGTGGAGGTGATGGAATTCCAGTTGAGCTATTTCAAATCCTGAAAGATGAAGCTGTGAAAGTGCTGCACTCAACATGCCAGCAAATTTGGAAAACTCAGCAGTGGCCACAGGACTGGAAAAGGTCAGTTTTCATTCCAATCCCAAAGAAAGGTAATGCCCAAAATGCTCAAACTACTGCACAATTGCACTCATCTCACACGCTAGTAAAGTAATGCTCAAAATTCTCCAAGCCAGGCTTCAGCAATATGTGAACCGTGAACTTCCTGATGTTCAAGCTGGTTTTAGAAAAGGCAGAGGAACCAGAGATCAAATTGCCAACATCCACTGGATCATGGAAAAAGCAAGAGAGTTCCAGAAAAACATCTATTTCTGCTTTATTGACTATGCCAAAGCCTTTGACTGTGTGGATCACAATAAACTGTGGAAAATTCTGAAAGAGATGGGAATACCAGACCACCTGATCTGCCTCTTGAGAAACCAGTATGCAAGTCAGAAAGCAACAGTTAGAACTGGTCATGGAACAACAGACTGGTTCCAAATAGGAAAAGGAGTACGTCAAGGCTGTATATTATCACTCTGCTTATTTAACTTGTATGTAGAGTACATCATGAGAAATCCTGGACTGGAAGAAACACAAGCTGGAATCAAGATTGCCGGGAGAAATATCAATAACCTCAGATATGCAGATGACACCACCCTTATGGCAGAAAGTGAAGAGGAACTAAAAAGCCTCATGATGAAAGTGAAAGTGGAGAGTGAAAAAGTTGGCTTAAAGCTCAACATTCAGAAAACGAAATAATGGCATCTGGTCCCATCATAGATGGGGAAACAGTGGAAACAGTGTCAGACTTTATTTTTGGGGGCTCCAAAATCACTGCAGATGGTGATTGCAGCCATGAAATTAAAAGATGCTTACTCCTTGGAAGAAAAGTTATGACCAACCTAGATAGCATATTGAAAAGCAGAGACATTACTTTGCCAACAGAGGTCCGTCTAGTCAAGGCTATGGTTTTTCCAGTGGTCATGTATGGATGTGAGAGTTGGACTGTGAAGAAGGCTGAGCGCCAAAGAATTGATGCTTCTGAACTGTGGTGTTGGAGAAGACTCTTGAGAGTCCCTTGGACTTCAAGGAGATCCAACCAGTCCATTCTGAAGGAGATCAGCCCTGGGATTTCTTTGGAAGGAATGATGCTGAAGCTGAAACTCCAGTACTTTGGCCACCTCATGCGAAGAGTTGACTCATTGGAAAAGACTCTGATGCTGGGAGGGATTGAGGGCAGGAGGAGAAGGGGACGACAGAGGATGAGATGGCTGGATGGCATCACTGACTCGATGCACGTGAGTCTGAGTGAACTCCGAGAGTTGGTGATGGACAGGGAGGCCTGGCGTGCTGTGGTTCATGGGGTCACGAAGAGTCAGACACGACTGAGCGACTGAACTAAACTGAACTGAACTGATACTGAGTATAGGACTTTCCTGGCAGTCTAGTGGTTAAGACTTTGCACTTCAATACAGGGTGCCTTGGTTCAATACCTGACTGGGGAACTAAGTGCTACATGCCACGTGCCCCCCCCCAAAATGTTTAATTTTAAAAAGTATTGAATATAGTTCCCTGTGGTATACAGTAGGTCCTTGTTAGTCTTCTCATTTTAATTTACAAACATGTGAAATCTTAAGCTGACTGCATATCTCACTGATGCCATGGCCCGCCACCACAAGGAGTTGGGCCTGCCTTCAAGCTTCTCACTTGCCTTTGCCTCTCCTGAGCACCCCAACCCACCATCCCCAAACACATATTCACATACATGCACACCCAGAGCCATCATCACCCCCACCACTACTCTCACATGGGGCAAAGGCTGGCTGCAGTAATGTGTTAGGTTTCATATGTTCTTGTGAGTCAGAAACACACAGAACCTGGGTTCAGTGTCTGGTTCTTCCCAGGTAGACACTGGATGATTTGAGGCAAGTTCTTTTGGCTTCTCTGAATTTGTTTCATCCTCTGTCTAAGCCTGTCCTTTATGATAGCATTAAAGAATAAAAAATATATGTCCAGGGTCTGGTGTGTAGTAGGCTATCAGTAAGTATTAGAGTTGTTGACACCTCTTCTCTACTCTCCTGGCCCATTCTAAAAGGAAGAAAGACCAGAGGTCTGTCTCTAAAAGAGAACCACCACTGTCTCATATTCGCTCAAGACTGAGGGGAGTACCTTTACACTTTGAAGTAGCCTCTTGAGTCACCCACCTCCACTTTAAAAAGGAGGGGCATCTCTGGAAAGAGGCTTGTTCAAATGGTGGTGCTGGCATCATTTTATGAAATTAATACCTATTTGTTTTATTTTAGAGTCAACCATTAACAAAGCACCAGATGAGTGTGTCTGAGGACTCCTCAGGGAGGGAGGCCCAACTGGGAAGGGCAGGGCCAGCCCTGAGCCTCCTTGAGTTTCAGCAAGTGGTGCATTTTTTCCCTACATTTATAACATTTTATATAACTCATAAAAGAGTGCTTGTATAAAACTCTACAAAGAGTTGCTAGAGCATACAGTTTCCAAAAATGTCCTGGGTTTTTGTTACACTTAGTTTTCTAAGGGTGCACTCAAGTCAATGGTGAAATACAGACATTATACAATGTTTCATTGTCTTTGGTAAAACTATTCTCATTATTTTGTCTCCTCACAGTATTAACTCT